>NW_010966905.1:68043-69594 GCF_000463585.1 Tarenaya hassleriana
GAATGTCGTTTTCTCTTGGTCACTCGGATGGATAGGGATTTGGAAGAAACCGGAGTAACCATCGAGAAAACAAAAGTAAGAATGCAATGCAAGTCTGTCTAGCATTTGATCAATGAATGGAAGGGGGAAGTGATCTTTACGGGTGTTTGTGTTAAGTTTTCGATAATCAATATACATTCTCCATCCCGTAACGGTTCTAGTTGGTATGAGTTCGTTGTTTTAATTTGGAACGACCGTGATTCCTCCCTTCTTAGGTACGACTTGTACCGGGCTAACCCAATAGCTATCCGAAATCGGGTAAATAATACCTGCATCTAACAATTTCAAAACCTCTTTCTTGACTACTTCTTTCATATTCGGGTTTAGCCTACATTGATGTTCGATTGACGATTTGGTATCATCCTCTAAATGTATGCGGTGCATGCAAAGAGAGGGGCTAAGACCCTTGATGTCTCCTAGAGTGTACCCTAGGACTTCCCTGTATTGCCTAAGCAACTTGGTGAGTTTTTCTACTTGATCCTCATCTAATGCATCATTAACGATAACGGGATAAGTAGAATTTGCGCCGAGGAAAACGTACCTTAACCCTTGAGGTAGGGGTTTCAATTCCACTTGTGGGGCATGTTTTGGATCCCAATTAATGCGTGTATCTCCTCTCAGGACTTGAGACGTGTCAGGTATGGCTTGAGTGGTCGTGAGGAGGGCTTCGAACTGCGATTCTTCCATTTCAGGCACAAATGGGCGGGTCGCCTGATTCTGCGGGCGGTCGCTCATTTGGTCCGGAAACGAATCGATTTTGCTCAGACTTTTCGGGCGGTCCACCTGGAAAGTCGAGCGGTCGCTCCTTTGCTCCGCGAATGAATCGATTTTGCTCAGACTTTTCGGGCGGTCCGCCTGGAAAGGCGGGCGATCGCCCGTTTCAGCTGGAATTGAGTCGATTTTGCTCAGACTTTTCGGGCGGTCCGCCTGCAAAGTCGAGCGGTCGCCCGTTTCAGCTAGAATTGAGACGATTTTGCTCAGAATTTTCGGGCGGTCTGCCTAGAAAGGCGGACGGTCGCTCATTTGATCCTGCATCTCTTCAAAATCGGATGATTTCGGGCGGGTCGCCCGGAATTCTGGGCGGGTCGCCCGAAATAGTTCAGAAACCTCTTTTTCGGTTTCTCGATCATCCAGTGCCCGACTTATCTCCTCGATCTCTTCCCAATTGCTATATAGACTTGCTTATGTGGCCATTAGTGACACTTCTAGCGGATCCACTTCACGGAATTCCCCAATCACTTCCTCTGCCATCGCTTCAAGTATATCTGCATAATATACCGTATCATTTGTTGACGGTTGCTTCAAATTCTGATCGAGTGTAAATTCGATTGTCTCGTCTCCAATTTTCATCGTCAATCTACCAGCTCGAACGTGCACTATGGCATCCGCTGTACTAAAAAATGGTCGGCCTAGTATGATCGGTACCTTGGCTTCTTCATCCATGTCTAAAACCACAAAATCCACCGGCACATAGAATCCGCCAATCTTGAGGGGTACGTCCTCTAGAATGCC
>NW_010966905.1:69607-70913 GCF_000463585.1 Tarenaya hassleriana
ATTGCAGTGCCATTCTTGTAGGTTTTAGCTCACCAATATTCAACTTCTTGTAGATTGACAAGGGCATTAAGCTCACGCTTGCTCCAAGATCGCATAGGGCTCGATCTATCTCAATATTTCCCAACTTGCAAGGTATAGAGAAACTTCCCGGATCAGACATCTTCGGGGGAAGTTCGTGCTTCGTAATGGCTGCGCTAATTTCGGTGCTTAACGCTATAGTCTCCTTTTCCACTACCCGCTTCTTTGTCAAAATATCCTTGAGGAACTTCGCATATGAGGGCATTTGAAGAATTGCCTCATGGAAGGGCATTGTGATCTCCATCTTCTTAAGCATTTCCGCAAACCTCCCGAACTGGCTGTCCTCATTAAATTTCTTTAAACGAGAAGAAAAAGGTATCGGGGGTACCTTAGGCGGAGGGGGGATGTAGGCTAGCTCTTTCTCTTGCTCTTGTACCTTAGGGGTGTCTTCCTCTACTGCCTTGCCTTTTCCCTCTCTTGTAAGCCTTGGAGGCGCTACTTTCTCAACCATCGGAGGTGTGATTTCCGGAAGTTGTTTTCCACTCCTTAGCTCGACTCCATTGATATGCTCACGGGGGTTCACCTCGTTCTTTTCGGGAAGCATTCCTTGCTGTCTTGATGAGGAGGAAGACGCAAGTTGGGCCACTTGATTGTCCAAGATCTTTAAGTGAGCTTGTACTCCTTCCAATTGCTTCTTGAATGCAACTTGCTCATTTTCAATGCCCCCAATGGATACTCCTTGTGATTTTTGACCTTGGAGGATTTGAAATAGCATATCCTTGATGTCCGGGTCTTGGTCCTTGGGTTGCACTTGCTGTGGTCTATAGTTGAAATTTCCTTGATAACCTTGACTTCCTTGACCATGTTGTTGATACTTCGGTTGAAAACCCGGAGGTCCTTGGTTGTTCCGTTGGAAAGCGGGTTGAAGATTTAGCGCATTCGATGTGTTCTTGTAGGAGAAATTGGGATGATTTCTCAATCCCGGGTTATATAGGTTGGATGGATGAGTGTATTGGTTTGGGCCGACATAGTTGGCTTCTTCCGCTTCTTGATCAACCATGTACATACCCGGTTGAACTTGTGCTAAATTGGGATCCTCCACAGCAGCTACTTGTTTGGCATTGGCGAGTTGGACCTTTATCTCCGCAAGGTCGGCTAGCACGGCCTTAAGAGCTGCGTTCTCTCCCACATCACCCTTCACTGAGCTTCTCCTACTGAACTCGTTGGACGTATAGCTGCGTCCCTTGACCAGTTTTGCAATTGTCGCCTCTAGCTCTTGGAAAGGGAT
>NW_010966905.1:71156-71358 GCF_000463585.1 Tarenaya hassleriana
AATTGTTCTTCCATCTCACCCCATGTCGAGATAGAGTTTGGCTCAAGAGTGTAGAGCCAATCTCTAGCTCTCTCCATAAGCGAGTAGGGGAAAGTCTCAAGGAACACATATTCAAGAGTAATCCCCGGTCCCTTCTTGATTGCCTTACAGTTCATCTTGAAGTTCGTAAGGTGAGCATTCGGGTCCTCGTTTGGTCTCCCAC
>NW_010966905.1:71673-76226 GCF_000463585.1 Tarenaya hassleriana
GTTCTAGGGGCTGCTTGGGCTGGACCTCTTTGGGCATTGGCCCCTCTCAACAGCTCTTCGCCCATCTCGGGTTGTTCTCTTCGTGCGTTATTTTCTCTCAGCATTTCTTCGGCCATTCCCCACTGTCTTTGCTGTCTCCGAGCGAAGCGTAGAGTCCTTTCTATTTTGGGGCCGAAGACGAATTGATCTCTACCGGTTGTGCTTCTTGTCATGCACCGGAAGAGCTGCACACCAAAGAGACAAAACAAACCGAAAGTGATGTGAAACAGTTATGTCGCAAAGTAATCCAATCAAGAATCCAAGCAATGGTGATCTAGCAAAAATCTAGACTAACACGAAAACGCCTAGTCCCCGGCAACGGCGCCAAAAACTTGATGCCCACGCACCGAGTCTTATATTTAATACCCGATCCGTACCACTATCCGCAAGTATACGGTAGTTGCAGTACCGGAGCCGAACACGAGGACTAGGATGTATTAGTCTATCCCTAAGCTAGATTAGGTGATCCAATGAAAATGTGGGTTGTGGTAAGTGTCGGAATACGAGAAAGCGATAAAAATTAACGGTTTGTAAATGATGGTTTTAAGCGTTGTAGGTTCGGGATCCCTCAAGAATCGCATGGACGGTTAGTGATGCTACAATGCCTATGGGTTTATCTTCCAATTGGGGGTTTCAAGCACTTCGTCTAGGGTTTGTCTCTCCCGAGCTTAAACTCACTACCTAGAGAATCGATTCACCCATTTTCCAATGATCCAAATGATCTCTAGATGCATTAATGTACCCCATCATGAACCCTAAGCAACCTAAGCCATCTCCCAATGTGAATAACTCCCTCATTTGACATTTGGTTCCAAACCCTAAACCCATATCCCTATGATCAATGTGTTCTACAATCATATCAATTAGGGTTTCAACCAAATCAATAGCATTAAGCACAAAACATCAAACCAATGGAAGAAAACTCAAAGACATCATAGATTAAGCTTAGGTGTCCATACAAAAGTGGGGATCCCTCACCCACAACAAAGTCACTACTCCATAACTAGGGTTTCAAAACAGAAAGCAAAATGAAGAAACATCAACAAGGTCACTACTCCATATCTAAAGGTCCAAAACAGAAAACAAAAGGGGAGAACATAGAAAAGGAGAAAAAATGCTCAATGTGATCTTCAATGGTGATCCCCTTCTTCAAGATGTCTCCTTAGGTCTCCAAATCTCCCTTTCCTCCTCTCCAAGGTGTTCTTCTTTTCCAAGTTTCGAGTCCCCCCTTCTCTCTCCTCAAACTCCCCTTTTTATGAAAGTGTCAAACTAGGTTTTCTCCTCAAAAATCGGGCTTTTCCTTTTTGGGTCGGATTTGATAACGGGCGGTCGCTCACTTTTTGTTCAGGGTCGCTCATTTTCTCCTCAGTGTCGCTCGTTTTCTTCCGGAGAGCGACCGTTCATATTCACGAGCGACCGCTCTTTCTTCTTGTTGACTCGAGGCGACCGCCTGGTATACCCAGCGGGCCGCTCGTTTTCTCTGTAATTGCGCAGAGCGACCGCCTGATTGTGCGAGCGACCGCCCACTTGTTCGCCTAACACAACGAGCGACCGCCTGTTAAAACAGGCGGTCCGCCCGTTTCCTCTGAGTTTTCCGGGACTTCTCAATTCCGCTCCTTTTCCGTGCCTCGTGCGTGAATGTCCTCGTTCGATCATCCTACAAGAAAAAAGGAGAAAAGAGTCCTACCCATGACCTTCTAACGTCCTATTTGTTGGTTTAATGCTCTATGATGTACTGTTTATGAGCTTTGTTCAGATACATTTGATGTATTGATACTTTCTATGTTTTTATGAGAGTATTTGATTCATTACATGTTCTTGCATACTAGATCTGTTATGAAATCCATCTATCATTATGAATGATACTAAACTCCCTAGTCTTGTGTCGTTATGGGAATAACGACATAATAAGACTAGTATGATGTGTGATTGATGATCATAGAGTTGATCATAGGTATTGGATACGATCACAATCATAGGTATTCGTTGGAGAATGGAATACTGGATTGACCCGCATGAGATTGTCACATGGACTAGCGTCATGACTTGAATCTCATATGGCGGTTCCATGATTGGATCCTAAGACCTGAGATATCTACGGAATCCAACATGAGGAGTTGCGTGCCTTGAATACGTCAAACGTCCTGCGTAACAGGAGGACTATAAAGGCGTGTATCAGATACGAAACGAATCATGTACTGGATTGTAGATAGTCAAGATGGGATTTGTACCTCTCGTAAAAGAGAGAGATATCGCTGGGCCCCTCGTGTGAGCGAGACTGTAGAAATGTGTGGCCGCACTATAGAAGAACGTCGTCGATTTCAGACAGTCGAACTCAGTGAACGAGAAAGCAGTCGAATCAGATAAGGTAGCTTGTCCATGCCTTATGTTCGACACATGATATCGTGATACAAAAGGATCATCAACCGGACTCATCACTGGAGTTCGTATGATCACGAACAAACTCTATTCGAGATAGGTAGTCACAGTGTCTTGTTAGAGACCGCCTATGACTTGTATATCCGGAATAGAGATTTCGGATTATACTGCTATATCGAATGAGCCTACAGGGTCACACACGCAGGGAAGGACAAATGCACGAAAGAAAACGACGGAAAACTGAGTCGGAAGGGTCTAGACCCGACGTTCCGGATGCGTGGTCCGTCCGTTCTGAATAGTGGAACGGACGGTCCACGACAACACGCAGACCGTCCGTTCTATGTGATAGAACGGACGGTCCGCACTAAACGTAGACCGTCCGTTCTGCCTTACTAGAACGGACGGTCCACGTGCAATTTTGGACCGTCCGTTCTGTTGGGTTAGTGCTCTATGATGTACTGATTATGAGCTTTGTTCAGATACATTCGATGTATTGATACTTTCTATATGTTTTTTTATGAGAGTATTTTGTTCATTACATGTTCCTGCATGCTAGATCTGTTATGAAATCCATGTATCATTTATGAATGATACTAAACTCCCTAGTCTTGTGTCATTATGGGAATAACGACATAATAAGACTAGTATGATGTGTGATTGATGATCACATAGATGATCATAGGTATTGGATACGATCACAATCATAGGTATTCGTTGCAGAACGGAATACTGGACTGACCCGCATGAGATTGTCACATGGACTAGCGTCATGACTTGAATCTCATACGACGATTCCATGATTGGATCCTAAGACCTGAGATATCTACAGAATCCAACATGAGGAGTTGCGTGCTTTGATTACGTCAAACGTCCTGCGTAACAGGAGGACTATAAAGGCGTGTATCAGGTACGAAACGAATCATGTACTGGATTGTAGATAGTCAAGACGGGATTTGTACCTCTCGTAAAAGAGAGAGATATCGCTGGGCCCCTCGTGTGAGCAAGACTGTAGAAATGTGTGGCCGCACTATAGACGAACGTCGTCTATTTCAGACAGTCGAACTCAGTGAACGAGAAAGCAGTCGAATCAGATAAGGTGGCTTGTCCATGCCTTATGTTCGACATATGATATCGCGATACAAAAGGATCATCAGTCGGAATCATCACTGGCTTTCGTATGATCACAAACAAACTCTATTCGAGATAGGTAGTCATAGTGTCTTGCTAGAGACCGCCTATGACTTGTATACCCGAAATAGAGATTTCGGGTTATACTGCTATATCGAATGAGCGTTGTGTCGTGGACTCGACATCGGTAGTCACGAGAGTGACGGGCGCAGGAGACGCGCACGATCGCATGTGATGCGATGGCCAACGTCACGCGGGTGACGGGCGTGGATTCGCTCCTGGTCATGGATTTGACCAGGGTATATGGCTAAGCCTTATGGTGGATTCCATACGGGCGTGTTTGTGTTTGCTATTGATGTGCTACTGTGTGTTACTTATTGCATGTGTTTTCATGGAAATGTCGACTGTACCGTTCTCGTTGGGAACGGGATTTCCGGGTTCAACCCGGGCTACTCACTAAGCAGTTGTGCTTAGCCCTCGTGGTTTACATTTTTCAGACGACGACCTGAGAGAGGCAGCATCATGTACGAGATTTATATTTTGGGTTACGAGACTTGTATTTCCCGCATTTTGTACGGTTAAATTATAACTATTCGGACATGTGTTATTTTGCGATACTGATCGTCCGTTGTATTTTCCGCTGCTTACTCTGGTTTATTTAAAATGTTTTTGGATTTCGTATTTTTGCTTCCACATTATTATCATTTTATTACTATTGTCCATGTGGCACAGCCCGTATACTGTACACGGGTTACGGGTGTCACAACTTTTGGTATCAGAGCCATGTTCTTTCCTTGGGAAGGAATCGTGCTCATTACCCAACGATTTTCTACAAAAAAAAATGTTTTCAATAAGTGTGTACCTCCCATTACTAGAGCGCTTGTCAAGGCATCGATCGTCCGTAACACGGGTCATGCCCAAGCTGAGCGTGCCGGATTATCTTTGTGAGGCAGGGTAGCAAATCGTGGTTCCTACAGCTTGAATATGGTTTATCTTGGGTTAAGTTG
>NW_010966905.1:77542-80034 GCF_000463585.1 Tarenaya hassleriana
GGCGAAAAAGGCAAAAATTGCCTCTACGCCCAAGCCTACGCCCGATAAGGGTGACTGTCATTACTGCGGAGTGTCTGGACACTGGAAGCGTAATTGTCACCTTTACTTGGAGGATCTGAAGGATAAGAAGCTTGGTGAAGCTTCTGCCTCAGGTATTCATGTTATAGAAGCTAACATCTGTACTATATCTTCGTGGGTATTGGATACTGGAAGTGCCTCACACATTTGTGGAAATGTGTAGGGACTAAGAAGAAGTAGGATGTTGGCTAAGGGAGAAGCGGATCTACGCGTCGGAATGGAGCAAGAGTTGCTGCATTGTGTGTTGGCGTTTACGATTTGCATCTTCCTTCTGGACTTGTTTTAGAGCTTAGTAATTGTTACTATGTTCCTGCGATTAGCAGAAACATTATTTCTATTTCTTGTCTGGATTTGGATGGTTTTCGATTTGTGATTGAGAACTCGAGTTTGATGATTTATCGAGACGATATTTACTATGGTAATGGTTATCTAGTTAATGGTTTGTACGTCTTGAATGCTCAGCCTTCGAACTCGACATCATCCATCTATAGCGTGAGTACTAAACGGTTTAAGCCGAACGACTTAAACCCGACCTTTCTCTGGTATTGTCGTCTAGGCCATATAAACGAGAAGCACATATAGAAGCTTCATTCTGAAGGTCTTCTGGATTCTTTTGACTTTGAGTCTCTTGAATCTTGCGATTCTTGTTTGATGGGCAAGATGACAAAGCATCCTTTCAAAGGGAAAGGACAGAGAGCGACAGAGTTATTGGATCTGATACATAGTGATGTATGCGGACCAATGAGCTGTCCGGCTAGAGGAGGTTATCTGTATTTCGTTACGTTCACTGATGATTTCAGTCGATACGGTTATGTCTATTTGATGAGACATAAGTCTGAAACACTTGAAATGTTCAAGGCTTTCAGAAACGAAGTACAGAACCAGCTTGGCAAGACGATCAAGACACTTCGATCCGATCGTTGTGGCGAGTATATGAGCCAAGAGTTCACTGACTATCTGATTGATTGTGGTATTGTATCACAATTAACTCCTCCTGGAACGCCATAATGGAACGGCGTGTCTGAACGGAGGAACCGAACACTGTTAGACATGGTTCGGTCTATGATGAGTCAGACAGATCTTCCGAAGTCCTTCTGGGGCTATGCTTTAGAGACCGCCGCGTACCTGCTGAATAGGAGTCCAATGAAGTCGGCTGAAATGACACCATATGAGATATGGACGGGGAAGCGTCCCACGTTATCGTTTGTCAGAATTTGGGGTTGCGACGCTTACGTGAAGCGTCAGATGACTGATAAGTTATCCTCCAAATCTGATAAGTGTTTATTTGTAGGCTACCCTAAGGAAAATCAGGGTTACTACTTCTACATTCCGGCAGAGAACAAAGTGTTCATTGCCAGGAATGCGACTTTTATGGAGCGAGAGTTCGTCTCCAAAAGAGTCAGTAGGAGTAGGATCGAACTTGAGAAAGTTCGAGAGCAGCAAGTAGACGCTAAGCCGAGTGAACAAGTTGAAGAAGTTCAACCTGTTTCACTGCCCGCTGTGACTCAACCTTTGACGAGTGAACCTCGGAGATCAGGCAGGATTCGCCAAGAGCCAACGAGATATGGATTTCTCGTGACTGGGAATGAGGAACTCATGTTATTAGAACATGACGAACCCACCACATACCATGAGGCAATGGCGAGTCCGCACTCCGAAAAATGGCGCGAGGCTATGAAGTCCGAGATGCAATCCATGTCAGACAACTAAGTATGGACTCTGGTTGATGCATCTGAAGGGATAAAACCCATCGGATGCAAGTGGATCTTCAAGAAGAAGACCGACATGGATGGAAACGTGCACACGTATAAGGCACGACTTGTGGCGAAGGGATTCCGTCAGATTCATGGTATTGACTATGATGAGACCTTTTCGCCCGTAGTTATGCTGAAGTCCATCAGGATCCTACTTACCATAGCCGCATATTATGACTATGAGATATGGAAAATGGATGTCAAGACCGCGTTCCTTAACGAGAACTTGACCGAGGATGTGTACATGACACAACCCGAAGGTTTTGTAGATCCGAGGAACCCGAGGATGGTGTGCAAGCATCAGAGGTCCATTTATGGACTGAAGCAGGCTTCAAGGAGCTGGAACCTTCGCTTTGATGAGACAATCAAAAAGTTTGGTTTCTCACAGAACGAAGACGAGCCATGTGTTTACAAGAAGGACAGTGGGAGCACAGTTGTATTTCTAGTGCTGTACATGGATGACATTCTCCTTATAGGGAATGACATTCCTACCTTGCAAGACGTTAAGTCTTGGCTAGGAACGCAGTTTTCTATGAAGGACCTAGGAGAAACGGCCTATATTTTAGGCATTAAGATCTATAGGGATAGATCGAGGCGTCTTCTAGTTTTCAGTCAGACCCGGATGACTACAGATCGCAGTCTGGCTATGTTTTCTGTTTG
>NW_010966906.1:0-765 GCF_000463585.1 Tarenaya hassleriana
CAAGAAGCGGCGGGGTAAAGCCAAAAAGAAGGCGGCGAAAAAGGCAAAAGTTGCCTGTACGCCTAAGCCTAAGCCCGATAAGGGTGACTGTCATTACTGCGGAGTGTCTGGACACTGGAAGCGTAATTGTCACCTATACTTGGAGCATCTGAAGGATAAGAAGCTTGGTGAAGCTTCTGCCTCAGGTATTCATGTTATAGAAGCTAACATCTGTACTATATCTTCGTGGGTATTGGATACCGGAAGTCCCTCACACATTTGTGGAAATGTGCAGGGACTAAGAAGAAGTAGGATGCTAGCTAAGGGAGAAGCGGATCTACGCGTCGGAAATGGAGCAAGAGTTGCTGCATTGTGTGTTGGCGTTTATGATTTGCATCTTCCTTCTGGACTTGTTTTAGAGCTTAGTAATTGTTAGTATGTTCCTGCGATTAGCAGAAACATTATTTCTATTTCTTGTCTGGATTTGGATGGTTTTCGATTTGTGATTGAGAACTCGAGTTTGATGATTTATCGAGACGATATTTACTATGGTAATGGTTATCTAGTTAATGGTTTATATGTCTTGAATGATCA
Source organism: Tarenaya hassleriana (assembly GCF_000463585.1). NCBI lineage: Eukaryota > Viridiplantae > Streptophyta > Magnoliopsida > Brassicales > Cleomaceae > Tarenaya > Tarenaya hassleriana. The sequence continues at coordinate 574 of NW_010966906.1, forward strand.
GCCTTCGAACTCGACATCATCCATCTATAACGTGAGTACTAAACGGTTTAAGCCGAACGACTTAAACCCAACCTTCCTCTGGCATTGTCGTCTAGGCCATATAAACGAGAAGCGCATACAGAAACTTCATTATGAAGGTCTTCTGGATTCATTTGACTTTGAGTCTCTTGAATCATGCGAGTCTTGTTTAAT
>NW_010966907.1:0-765 GCF_000463585.1 Tarenaya hassleriana
CTAAACGTGTTTTGGTGCCCTCAAAACATGTTGAGACGAATTCTAAACAAGTTTCGACGCATTCTAAAAAATATTTTAGTGCACTGTAAACATGTTTGTATGAACTCTTAATATGTTTCGACGCATTTTAAACATGACGCTCAATCTGTCCGAAAACCGAGATTTCTTGGACACGGACAATCTGTTCATGATCGATTGTTTTGAGTTTCTGGACACACCCTTCTAGGATCATATCATTCCCCTCCTCTTAAACAAAGCTTTGCGCTCAAAGCTTGAGATGAATCTGATTTAAAACTGACAAAAAAACGAATGACCGAAAAAAGACATGAGACCCGACAAAAGAAAAAAAATGATAGAAATGAAAAGAAAGAAAGATAGGATAATCCTAATATAGAGAATCAAGCTCTGATACCAAATGATACGATCTCGGATCGAAATTCTCTAATTAGGCGATGGAACCAACCAAAATTTCAAAATCAACTCGTGATCGAAACCTAGGCCCAGACATTCCAAAGAACCTTCCTAAACCCCTACCAAAATAATGATAGAAACCTAGGCCCAGACATTCTAACGAACCGTCCTAAACCCCTATCAAACCTGGACTAGAAATATCGGTATCGCGGAGACGCCACAAACGCTTATGAGCTAGCGTTTGATAAGTCGGGATGAACGCCACGAACGGAATCACTCCATTCGATAAGTTTAAAGGTTCCAAAAAGAACCATGAGCTAAAAGCTCAAACTCACTAAAAGTGACACTCAAAGA
>NW_010966908.1:0-209 GCF_000463585.1 Tarenaya hassleriana
GTTTCAGACCCGAATTCGACTCCTTTTTCGCCTGCGAACTCAGAATTCGAAGCTCTTGCACTAATGCAACAATGAACAGAAAATCTACTCTAGATCCACAATCAAATCATGCACAGCGTCAAAGCAAACACGGATTCAAACAATTCAAATCCTATAACGTGCGTGATCGGGTTCTAACAAAATCATGCAGAGCAACCAGGCTCTGATAC
>NW_010966909.1:0-5980 GCF_000463585.1 Tarenaya hassleriana
CTTACAGAACCCTAAGACAGATCTAGAACACAAGAAAATCGTTTCTTTTAAGGTTCTAGTTTCCGGGATTCGATCCCAAGTCTTGGAAACCCTATTCACTTCACAGATCCTAGCAGATCAGTTCCAAAAGCGTTTGGAATCCTTCACGTCGGTGTGGATACGTGTAGAGGAGCTGTACTTTCAGCTCTTGGTGATTAAAACAGGCCCTGGATCGATTGCTACTTTCAGATCTTCAGGAAAGAGGTAAGTATTCGATTCCTACGGTGATATACACGATTAAACGGGGTTTTACGGATGATTTTGGTTGCGTGTGACGTTTGACTAGGTTTAGATTATTCTTCCGATGCATGAAACCTAGTAAACCAAACCCTAGATCGATATGATCGCATGCTAGGAATCCGTAGCAAAAAACCTAACAAGTGGTACTGGTCCGGCTGACCAATATTGGTCAGCTCTGGACCAGGTCTTCAGTGGGTTGGGTTCGGCGGACCGGGGCAGGCGAGCGGCTGACTGGGCAGAGGCAGAGAAATGCTGACTGGCTGAGCACGGAACATTCCTGGTCCGGCTGACCAGAACTGGTCAGCCCCGGACCAGGTCTTCATTTTCGTCTGGTCAGTGGGCTTGGCTCAGCGCTGAGCGAACGTGGTAGTCTCCCGGACCAGGGATTGTCAGGGGAGGACCAGATGGACTGTTTTCTCCGATTCTCACCGAATTTGTGCGTTATGCCCTCGAGGTCCTGCCAAAGTCAAGAAATAGTATCGAAACCCTAGAATGGCTCTAAAAATGCCTAAGAATGCGTGGAAACCGTTTAGAAACCAAAGGCATACTCGTATAAAATCCAGATAAAATCCGAGCCATCAAATCCCCCCAGACTCAAATCTTTGCTCGTCCTCGAGCAAATAAAATCAATGAATACACAAAGTCTGAGAAGGACAGTGAGATAGAAATCGGTCTTTGATGAGTTTCAAGATCTAATTGCGTGTCCACTGCCCAACTTATGGGAGTAGAATCGAATCTAGGCTACTCTAGCTATTCTCTCTTGTCAGCTAAACTTTCCTAAGTATGAGATTTCTATGTCGTCCTTAATCTACCATAAGAGTAATTCCCACTTCCAAGCACTCTCCTGAACCTATTTACCGTCTTCTCCTCTAAGATATTTTGTCTCTTTATTTATTTTGTTCACATTTTTTTTCTTCTTCCTTTCAAGAAAGTGCTAAGAGAAGTAATATCCCAAATTCCTAGGACGTTGAAGTTGACAAGTGTCTCCGCTTTTGCTTTTCTTTAATGATCATGACAACACTTGTCCCACAACTTAGACCCGAACCATCGAATTTCGACGCACTCATGCCATCGAATGATTTTCATTAACGATATAGTGACAGCGGAGTGTTGGGATGTATATACTTTCTTCGCTTATTCCTACAACATTTTTTTTTCTAAGAGACTATCTATCCTATGGGAGAAGCTTCGGGAACGGTTTTAGAGAGATATTTAACCTAGGTTCGGTCGGTCCTACTCTTTGACATACCTAAAGACAACAATATACCCCACAACCTAGAATCGCAAGCATCAAAGAGAGGGTTCGCTATTCACCTATCATCGACAATCTACTCGAACACCTAGAGGTCTAAGTCCAAATCGTTAAGCAATCTCTAAGCAGCTATCACCATCATCTCATCATCGACCAATCTCAACTCAAAACGGTTTATGCAATGCATATGCTCCTACATGCTCTAGACCTATATGTAACAAATGCAATGCAAGGCTAGACCTATATGTACAAGTGCAAGAAATGCAAGTGTGGAATGCATCTATAGTGAGAAATCATTTTTTTTTATATGCAAGTGAATGTGTGAATGCACTCTAAAAAGAGACTTGAAGCGATGTTAGATGCTCACCCCCCCCAGACACTGTCCGCGGTGTCACTCGTATCCGAAGGGGTGGAATATGTGGAATATGAAAGTCGGAGCTAAGTGAAATAGGAGGAAAAATAAGTACATAACCTTGTGTCCAAGGATAAAAGATGCCTCCCTGCATTCCACTTGTGAATGATTCCACATTGTGTATCGTCTCGGATGCTCGATAATGTTCACCTTCCAAAATCAAAACTCAGGAAGAGAGAAGATCAAGTGAAACTGATATAATCATAGCAAAGACATAAGCAACATCAAGATTACATCATCACATCATGTGTCTAAGTTCCCAAATGCAGAAAAATAAACATGCAATGCAAAAAGGATACTAAAAAGGATATCTACAAGCTCGGGGTGCCTCCCAAGAGCGCTTATTTATGGTCCTAAGCTTGACCGCGGGGTTGCTCGCTCGTCTTGAGGATCAGAGAAGCTCATCGAGTTCCTCTCTTTGGCGTGCTCCCCGGGGTTGTAAATCTTCAGCCTTTGCGCGTTGGTCTTAAACGTATCCCCTCCATAGCCATATAACTCTATCGCTCCATGAGGGTAGACATGCTTAATCGTGAAAGGCCCCGACCAACGCGATCTCAACTTGTCTGGAAATAGTTTGAGCCTTGAGTTAAAGAGAAGTACCTGATCGCCCTCTCTGAATTCTCTTTGCAAAATCCGACGATCGTGCCATCTCTTTGTTCTCTCCTTGTAAATCCGGGCATTCTCATAGGCGTCCAACCGAATCTCATCGAGTTGGTGAAGCTGCAACACTCGTTTCTCCGCGGCGGATTTCCAATCAAAGTTCAGCTTCTTGATCGCCCAATATGCCCTATACTCAAGCTCAACCGGCAAGTGACAAGCTTTCCCATAGACAAGTTGAAAGGGAGACATACCGATGGGTGTCTTGAAGGCTGTCCTATACGCCCATAGAGCGTCATCAAGCTTGGACGTCCAATCTTTCTTTGACCTTGACACCGTCTTCTCAAGTATTGCCTTGATCTCCCTATTCGAGACTTCAACTTGCCCGCTCGTCTGAGGGTGATACGGGGTAGCCACCTTATGTCTCACACCATACTTCTTCAAAAGCGCTTCTATGGTGCGGTTGATGAAGTGAGATCCTCCATCGCTAATCACAACCCTTGGCGTCCCGAATCTCGGAAAAATCACCCTCTTGAACATCTTCGTCACCACTTTCGAGTCATTAGTGGGGCTCGCCATTGCTTCTACCCACTTGGTGACATAATCGACCGCCACGAGGATGTACTGATTCCCATAGGAAGATGGGAATGGTCCCATCAAGTCTATGACCCAAACATCAAAGGGCTCGACTTCCAAGATATAGTGCTGAGGCATCTCGTGGCGGCGGGAGATGTTCCCCGTTCTCTGGCAAGCATCGCAAGAGGAGACGTATTGATTAACGTCTTTGAACATTGATGGCCAATAAAACCCGGCTTGAAGAATCTTAGCCGAGGTCTTCGATGCTCCAAAATGACCAGCATAGTCCGAAGAGTAACAATGATGAATCACACTTCGGACTTCCTCTTCGGGCACACATCTCCTAAAAAGGCCATCCTTGCCTCTCTTGAAGAGATAAGGTTCTTCCCAAAAATAATCCTTGATGTCTCTGAAGAACCTCTTCTTCCCGTTGTAATCCAGCTCGTGAGGAATGTACCCGCTAACAATGAAGTTCACGTAATCAGCATACCACGGGTCTCTCTCTTTCACTTGGACAGCCATCACGCAATCATCTCGGAGACAATCATCAATGGGAATATCTTCATGTCGCTCAATCCGAGATAAGTGGTCGGCCACTCCATTCTCTGTACCCTTCCTATCTCTGATCTCCAAGTCAAACTCTTGCAGCAAGAGAATCCATCTGATCAACCTCGGCTTGGCATCCTTCTTGGATAGGAGGTATCTCAAGGCAGCATGGTCGGTATAGACGATCACCTTCGAACCGACAAAATAAGACCGAAACTTCTCAGAGGCAAATACTATGGCGAGTAGCTCCTTTTCGGTTGTAGAATAATTCATCTGAGCATCGTCTAACGTTCTACTCGCATAGTATATGGCGTGGAACTTCCTTCTCTCCTCTGACCCAAAACAGCCCCCACTGCAAAATCGCTAGCGTCGCACATAAGCTCAAAGGGAGCTTCCCAATCCGGTGGCTGAATGATGGGTGGAGAGATCAATGCCTTCTTCAGAGTTTCAAAGGCGGCCTGGCACTCATGGGTGAACTCAAAAGGCACGTCCTTTGCAAGTAGTTCGGTCAAAGGCCTCGAAATCTTCGAGAAATCCTTAATGAACCTCCTGTAGAACCCGGCATGTCCCAGAAAACTCCGGATTCCTTTAACATTCCTTGGAGGCGGCAACTTCTCTATCACCTCAACCTTTGCTCGATCAACCTCTATCCCTCTTCTCGAAATCTTGTGGCCTAGCACAATGCCCTTTTGGACCATGAAGTGGCATTTCTCCCAATTCAGCACAAGATTTGCCTCAACACACCTGTCCAACACTCGGCGCAAATTCATTAGACACACGGGAAAGGAGGGCCCATGGACAGAAAAATCATCCATGAACACCTCCATAACATCCTCGATGAGATCAGAAAACACAGCAGTCATGCATCTCTGAAATGTCGCCGGTGCATTACATAAACCAAAAGGCATCCTACGGTATGCAAAGGTGCCATATGGACATGTAAAGGTGGTTTTCTCCTGGTCGCTAGGGTGAATGGGGATTTGAAAAAACCCGGAGTAGCCATCAAGAAAGCAAAAGTGGGAATGCAAGGCTAACCTCTCTAGCATTTGGTCGATGAAGGGCAACGGGAAATGGTCTTTACGGGTGTTGGAATTCAGCTTCCTATAATCAATACACATTCTCCAACCCGTAACCGTCCTAGTGGGTATCAATTCATTGTGCTCATTTTCTACCACAGTGATACCCCCCTTCTTTGGTACAACTTGCACGGGACTAACCCATGCACTATCTGAAATCGGGTAAATGATACCCGCATCTAACAGTTTGAGCACCTCTTTCTTCACTACCTCCTTCATGGTGGGATTCAATCTACGTTGATGCTCAATGGAGGTTTTGGAACTATCTTCTAGATGAATGCGGTGCATGCAAAGGGATGGACTAATGCCTCTAATATCATCTAGAGTGTAACCCAAGGCCTGTCTATACTCTCTAAGCAATGCAACTAATTCAGCTAGTTCCACATCAGTCAAGGCAGCATTCACAATTATCGGGTAAGTAGACTTAGGTCCGAGAAATTCATACCTAAGCCCTTGTGGTAAGGGCTTCAATTCCACCTTAGGCGCACTCTCTGGGTCCCAATCTTTCTTCCCACTCGTCTCCACATCGGGCTGCTTGACTTGAATGGAGGAGACCGGGGCTTGATGACTCGGAGAAGGTGATGGCTCCTCTCCGTCTTCCTCGTCCCTTAGCCAAGGGAACTCATGGGCAGAACAAGATGAGGGCTCAACGGCCCTATATTTCCAGCCCTGAAGCTCAATCGATGAGCTGTCATCCAAAGCTCGAACAACGCTCTGGACTTCCTCTCAATCGCAATACATGCTGTCTTGTACCGCGTTCAATGCCATCTCGAGGGGGTCTGACTCTCTAAATTCACCCCTCACTTCGTCGACCAATGTGTCGATCAGGTCTAGGTAGAAGGAAGACTCTACCAAATGCGGTTGCTTAAGATTCTGATCAAGTCTGAATTCAACCGTCTCATCTCCGATCTTCATCGTAAGTCTTCCTTCTCTGACATGCACTACAACATCAGCCGTGTTCAGAAACGGCCTACCAAGTATGATGGAGATTTTAGAATCCTCCGGCATGTCCAGAACCACAAAGTCGACGGGAACATAGAATTCCCCTACTTTCAGAGGCACATCTTCCAAGATCCCAGCGAGATACTTCACTAATCGGTCGGCCAATTGCAGTGCCATCCTTGTCGGTTTCAGCTCACCGACATTAAGCTTCTTGAATATGGAGAGAGGCAGCAAACTGACACTTGCGCCCAAATCGCAAAGCGCCCTCTCAATCTCCACATTTCCCAATCTGCACGGGAT
>NW_010966909.1:6446-12724 GCF_000463585.1 Tarenaya hassleriana
CCCAAGCTGGAAAACGAGTTTTTTTGATCGTGCATTAGCTGGGCTAACATCGACTTTAACTCTGACTCCTCTTCCTTAGCCTGAGGCGGAGGGGCTCTGTATCCTTGATTTCTCTGATTGTAGTCTTGACCCTGATTCTGATGCCCCTGATTCTGGCTCTGGTAGCCCTGATTCTGGTATCTAGGGTGAAATCCTGGGGGTCCCTGAGGTTTCGCTCCGCTTTGATGCTGAGGGTTCAACGCTCCTTGCGGGTTGCCATAAGAAAACCAGGGTGATTCCGATTCTCCGGATTGTAGAAGTTCGACTGATTGTTGTATTTATTTCTTCCCACATAGTCGACTTCTTCCATGGCTTCTTGTGCTTGTTCCACCATGTACATGCTCGGTTTACCCTTCTGTGGGTTTGATGAACCGGACCTAGCAAGCTGCAGCTTGATGGCAGAAAGCTCCGAAAGAACGGCTTGTAAAGCCGAAGACTCGCTGGCATCACCTTTAACATCAGCCTTAGGCAAAGATCGTCTGCTGCCCATTTCCCCTGAAATGCTTCTCCCTTTAGCAATCTGCGCCTCTAAAGCCTTGAAAGAGAGATCATACACGCTGCCTCCACATGCTGCATCAACCCATCCTCTCATGTCGTCCCTAAAGCCATGTATGAAAGTGGAGAGAAGATATTTGTTGTCCATACCGTGGTGCGGACACATTCTCTGATACTCCTTGAATCTCTCCTAAGCATCATACAAGGTCTCATCATCATCTTGAGCGAAAGAGTTAATCTTGTTCAGCGCCAACTGTGTCTTCATGGGAGAGTAATATTTCACCATAAACTTCTCCTCCATCTCATCCCATGTACAAATGGAATTTGGCTCCAAGGTATAGAGCCAATCCCGTGCCTTATCCATCAGAGAGAAGAGAAATGCCTCGATCATCGCGTCCTCCATTGTTACCCCTGGCGGCTTCTTGATGGTTCGACACAACATCTTAAACTGCGTAAGATGAGAATTCGGATCCTCATTATACCTCCCTCTGAAACTCATCTGATTCAACATCTGAATGAACTGTGGCTGTAGCTCAAAGTGGTCTAAGGGTGGTCTGTTGATGCACGAGAGTAACTGAGTATGCTTAGGCGTCGTGTACATCCCAAGAGTCTGCGGATTAGCTCAGACGTGCTCTCTTGGCTGCGCTTCACCCCTTGCTGCCTCTTACGAAAGCAATTGAGTATGCTTGGGCGTGGTGTACATCCCAAAAGTCTGCAAATTAGCTCGGACGTGCTCTCTTGGCTGTGCTTCCCCCCTTGCTGCCTCTTCTGCCATTCTGTCTTCTCTTCGTTTTCTGCGGATTTCCCTTTCTGTTCTGTCTATGTCCGGATCAAAGGCAAGCTCAAAATCTGGGTCGAGTTGTCTTCGAGTGGGACGTCTGCTCATGCACTAAGAGAACCTACAAAAATAAAAGTCCAGAAAAAGGCAGAGAAGGTGAATCGAAGTGAATAAAAAGGCATAGAGTAGGGAGAGACACCCGATAAAGTCCAGAACGATCCCGGAAAAGTCCAGGAAAATCGGAAAAAATCCAGAAAAATTCAGAAAAGTCCAGGAAATGTCCAGAATAACTCCGAAAAAGTCCAGGGAATTCTGAAAATGTCGAGAGAGGTCCCGAAAAATCCAGAACAAGTCCAGAAAAGTCCAGAAAAATACAAACAGCAAAAATAATAAACAGAAAAATCAAGAAATAAAAGAAATAAGGAAAAATTGACTCAAGAGAAAAATAAAAATCACACAAACACACAAAGAAAAAGGAAGTGAACAAACACACAAAAAATCAAACTGAAAAAAAAATCAAAGACTCCGAAAAGACTAACCTAGAGTCAATCTATCCTAGCTATGGAAACCGTAAAAAGTCCCCGGCAACGGCGCCAAAAACTTGATCACTTGCGTGACGAGCTTTAAATTTATACCCGACACACAACTAATCCGCAAGTATACGGATGTCGTAGTACCGTGGTCGAACACAAGGACTTAAGCGGTTAAGCTAGGAATCGACTAAAACTAGGAAAATGGTAAAAATAAAATTGGAGAATTGTTTTTGTGGTTTTCAAAGTTGCAGAAAATTAAATGAAAGAAACTAAAATCAAAGACAATCACAATTCAAGAGGAGATAATCGATGGGAAAGGTTATGGGAATCGGGTTTCACCGACCATGCAAGGATGCCGTAAGGAATTATGGACCTAGATCATGCTTGTTCTGAAGTGAGGGATTCCAAGACTAAGGTCGGGTTCGGTTCTCTCAAACCGAAAACCCGCTATCCAAGAGAGTAATCTATCCACTTTCGTGGCTTAGAGTGAAATTCCCGAATGCATTAAATTCCCTTGTCACGATCCTAGATCGAATCGAACCGAATTTCTTCGCATTCAATCTCAACCCATTTCAATGAATGCACCAAGAATCAAGAATCCATGTCTGCATGAAATTCTCAATCATAAATTCTACCTATAAGATTTTCATCCAATGGGAAGCATTAAACACCATTCATTAAACTCTAGCAATCAAACCCAAACAATTGCATCACTCAATTCAACAAATCCTAGGTTTCCCTAAACATTCATTCAAGAGAGATAAACTTGGAGAACACAAATTTCATTCAAAGCAAGGATTTGAAAGCATAAACAAAGCATAATCTTGGGTCCAAGGTGAATACAAGCATCCTTACATGAGGGCTAATCCCTCATCCCACAACAAGAAACTACTCACAAACCATGTTCAAAAACACCAACAAGACAAGATGAAACATAGAGAAAGAGGGGAGAGAAATGCTCAATAATGTCTCCAATCTTCAATCTCCGGCAAATCTCCTTGTTCTCCCTTCAATATTTTGACCCTAGGTCTCAAAAATGAGAGAAAACCGTCGCCCCTTTCGTTCTCCCAGTTCAGAATGCCCTAGAAATCGCGAAAGTCGTGATTTTAGTCTGTCAATACGCCTGGACTGATCGGTCTAGGTGTAGACCGATCGGTCTAGGTCCCGCCAAAAGTCCGAAAAATCGGACTTAATTAAGCTCCAGGTTACGCGGTCAGCCGGACAAGTGTTGGTCCGGCGGACCGGGAGTAAATGAAGAAGGAGAACATGGCGCAGTGGTACTGGTCCGGCTGACCAATATTGGTCAGCTCCGGACCAGGTTTTCAGTGGGTTGGGTTCGGCGGACCGGGGCAGGCGAGCGGCTGACTGGGCAAAGGCAGAGAAATGCTGACTGGCTGAGCACGGAACATTCCTGGTCCGGCTGACCAGAACTGGTCAGCCCCGGACCATGTCTTCATTTTCGTCTGGTCAGCGGGCTTGGCTCAGCGCTGAGCGAACGTGGTAGTCTCCGGATGGTCAGGGGCGGACCAGGTGGACTGTTTTCTCCGATTCTCACCGAATTTGTGCATTATGCCCTCGGGGTCCTGCCAAAGTCAAGAAATAGTCCCGAAACCCTAGAATGGCTCTAAAAATGCCTAAGAATGCGTGGAAACCGTTTAGAAACCAAAGTCATACTCGTATAAAATCCAGATAAAATCCGAGCCATCAAAGACCTAGGAGAAGCGGCCTATATTTTAGGCATCAAGATCTATAGAGATAGATCAAGGCGTCTTCTAGGATTGTGTCAGAGTACTTACATCGATAAGGTCTTGAAACAATTCAGGATGCAAGATTCCAAGAAAGGAACCTTACCGATGAGCAGTGGCACAGTTCTCTGCAAGAATCAGTTTCCTACGACACATGATGAGCGAGAACGCATGGATCAGATTCCATATGCTTCGGCAATTGGTTCGATCATGTATGCCATGCTTTGTACTCGACCGGATGTATCATACGCGTTGAGCATTACGAGTAGATGCCAGTCAGATCCAGGTGAGTCACACTGGATTGCCGTCAAGAACATCTTGGTATACGGTGGGTCGGAAGACGAGCTTGCTGTAAGAGGTTACACTGATGCTAGTTTTCAGTCAGACCCGGATGACTACAGATCGCAGTCTGGCTATGTTTTCTGCTTGAACGGAGGCGCTGTTAGCTGGAAGAGTTCCAAGCAGGCGACCGTTGCAGATTCTACTACAGAAGCTGAGTATATTGCAGTGTCGGACGCGACAAAGGAAGCTGTTTGGATCAGGAAGTTTGTTGGTGACCTGGGTGTGATTCCTAGTGCAGATAGCCCCATTGCTCTGTATTGTGACAACAATGGAGCGATCGCACAAGCGAAAGAACCCAGATCCCATCAACGATCCAAACACATACTCAGACATTTCACCTTATCAGGGAGATAATAGACAGAGGAGACGTGCACATTTGCAGAGTGTCGACAGATGACAACATTGCCGATCCGTTGACGAAGCCTCTCCCTTCGTCGAAGCATGAGGGTCATGTTAGGGATATGGGCATTAGATGTTTAGCAGTTCATGATTAGAGCAAGTGGGAGATTGTTGGTTTAGTGCTCTATGATGTACTGATTATGAGCTTTGTTCAGATACATTCGATGTATTGATACTTTCTATGTGGTTTTATGAGAGTATTTTATTCATTACATGTTCTTGCATACTAGATCTGTTATGAAATCCATGTATCATTAGGAATGATACTAAACTCCCTAGTCTTATGTCGTTATGGGAATAACGACATAATAAGACTAGTATGATGTGTGATTGATGATCACATAGATGATCATAAGTATTGGATACGATCACAATCATAGGTATTCGTTGGAGAACGGAATACTGGAATGACCCGCATGAGGAGGAGAAAAACTCAAAATACTTCTTCTTCTTTGTATTTCTTTTTTTGTGTTTTTGTTGTTCTTAAAACAATTCAAACTTACACATATTTATACTACTCTTAGGAGGATTCTAGAAACTCTTAATAATATCATAAAATTAACTTAGTGTAGAATTCTAGGAATTTCTTTGAACACAAAATACCATGTTTGGACTTTGAACACAAGTCCCTAGAATAACCACATGGTAGAACAAGTTTATGTTCCAACAGATGGCAAGTGCTGGGAGGATGAAGGAGCCGTTTTAGTGTGACCGTGTGAGATGACTACAATCACAGCTTCAAGAGGGAGGTTTCTCGGATTGGTGGAAAAAGTACTGAATCTGCATGAATTTTTTTTTTAATTTCTAGCTCTAACATCTGCATGCACTTTTATAAAAATTTTAGATACCGTCGGTCCCAACGGACCAAGTTATGAGACTGGTTCGAACAGACCAAGTGTCCAGACTGAACGGACTACTAAGCAGTCCGTTCGGTCTGGGTTTCGGATTTAATTTTAAAAGTCCGGATCTAGGGTTAATCACTTAAATAATAGGAGAAATAGAACCCTAACACAAGTGAGCCGAACAAGAGAACTTTTGAGACCCTTTTGGAGAGTCTAGAGGGTTGAAGAAGTTATCTTAATCTCTCTTTCTCAAAGCACATCATCGAATAGAAGATTCGTGTCCTAGCAGACAAGTTCCAAAGGTTGGAATCCATCCCGAGGTGTGGATTGTTGGGTTTCGCTACGGATTCCTAGCATGCGATCATATCGATCTAGGGTTTGGTTTACTAGGTTTCATGCAGCATAAGAATAATCTAAACCTAGTCAAATGTCACACGCAACCAAAATCATCCGTAAAACCCCGTTTAATCGTGTATATCACCGTAGGAATCGAATACTTACCTCTTTCCTGAAGATCTGAAAGTAGCAATCGATCCAGGGCCTGTTTTAATCACCAAAAGCTGAAAGTATAGCTCCTCTACACGTATCCACACCGACGGGAAGGATTCCAAACGCTTTTGGAACTGATCTGCTAGGATCTGTGAAGTGAATAGGGTTTCCAAGACTTAGGATCGAATCCATAGAACAAGAACCTCAAAAGAAACGATTTTCTTGTGTTCTCGATCGGTCTTAGGGTTCTGTAAGTGATCACACGGGTTTTTCACCGGTTTTATAACGTCGTGCATCACAATTCTTCTCACATTCTAGGCATCATAGGACGTTAGATGGCCATGGGTAGGTTGTTTTGCTTGTTTTTCCTTGCAGGAAGAGTCCACGATGAATCCTCACTAAGCGGGCACGGAAGAACAAATATTCGAGAATGCTCGGGAAGCTCAGACAAAATGAGCGACCCGCCCATTTTATGGGCGGTCGCTCATTTTGTGAGCGATCGCTCATTTTATGAGCGGTCGCTTGTTTTTTCGCGTGTCAGAGGAAAATGAGCGACCCGCCCGAAAAATGAGCGACCGGAAGAAAAATGAGCGACCCGCCTGAAAAATGAGCGACC
>NW_010966909.1:14153-15862 GCF_000463585.1 Tarenaya hassleriana
TGTCCATCTTTATCCATGGGTTGAAGGATGATACTCGGTCTTGGATTGACGCAGCATGTGGAGGTGACATATATGACATCCCTTTCCAAGAGCTAGAGGCAACAATTGCAAAATTGGCCAAGGGACGCAGCCATACGTCCAACGAATTCAGTAGGAGAAGCTCGGTGAAAGGAGATGTGGGAGAAAACGCAGCTCTTAAGGCAGTGTTGGCCGACCTTGCTGAGATAAAAGTTCAACTCGCCAACGCTAAACAAGTAGCTGCTGTGGAGGATCAAAATTTAGCGCAAGTCCAACCGGGAATGTACATGGTTGATCAAGAAGCGGAAGAAGTCAACTATGTCGGTCCAAACCAATACACTCATCCATCCAACCTATACAACCCGGGATTGAGGAATCATCCCAACTTCTCCTACAAGAACACGTCGAATGTGCTTAATCCTCAACCCGCCTTCCAGCGGAACAATCAAGGACCTCCGGGTTTTCAATCAAAGTATCAACAACAAGGTCAAGAGAGTCAAGGTTCTCAAGGGAATTCCAACTATAGACCACAGCAAGTGCAACCCAAGGAGCAAGACCCGGACATCAAGGATATGCTATTCCAAATCCTCCAGGGTCAAAAATCACAAGGAGTATCCATTGGGGGCATTGAAAATGAGCAAGTTGCGTTCAAGAAACAATTGGAAGGAGTACAAGCTCACTTGAAGATCTTGGACAATCAAGTAGCCCAACTTGCATCTTCCTCCTCATCAAGACAGCAAGGCATGCTCCCCGGTAAGAACGAGGTGAACCCTCGTGAGCACATCAATGCAGTGGAGCTAAGGAGTGGAAAGCAACTTCCGGAGATTACACCTCCGATGGTTGAGAAGGTGGCACCTCCAAGACTAACAAGAGAGGAAAAAGGCAAGGCGGTAGAGGAAGACATCCCTAAGGTACAAGAACAGGAGAAAGAACCAGCCTACATTCCGCCTCCGCCTAAGGTACCCCCGATACCCTTTCCTTCTCGTTTAAAGAAATTTAATGAGGACAGCCAATTCGGGAAGTTTGCGGAAATGCTGAAGAAGATGGAGATTACAATGCCATTCCATGAGGCAATTCTTCAAATGCCTTCATATGCGAAGTTCCTCAAGGATATTCTGACGAAGAAACGGGTTGTGGAAAAGGAGACTGTAGCATTGAGCACCGAAATTAGTGCGGCCATCACAAAGCATGAACTTCCCCCGAAGATGTCTGATCCGGGAAGTTTCTCTATACCGTGCAAGTTGGGAAACATTGAGATTGATAGGGCACTATGTGATCTTGGAGCTAGTGTGAGTTTGATGCCGTTGTCCATTTACAAGAAGCTGAACATAGGTGACTTGAAGCCCACGAGGATGGCCTTGCAACAAGCGGACCGATCTATCAAATATCCAGTAGGCATTCTAGAGGACGTACCCCTCAAGATTGGCGGATTCTATGTACTAGTGGATTTTGTAGTGCTAGACATGGATGAAGATTCCAAAGTTCCAATCATTTTGGGTCGTCCATTCTTGAGCACAGCGGACGCCGTAGTTCAGTCCGAGCCGGAAGATTAACGATGAAGATCGGGGATGAGACAGTCGAATTCACGCTTGACCAGAACTTGAAGCAACCTTCGACCAATGATACGGTATGCTATGCGGATATACTTGAAGCGATGGCGGAAGAAGTAATAGGAGAGTTCCGTGAAGTAG
>NW_010966909.1:17619-17952 GCF_000463585.1 Tarenaya hassleriana
TGTCATTGAAGACATTATGGAGGTGTTCATGGACGATTTTTCCGTCCATGGACCCTCCTTTGATGCGTGTTTAACCAATCTCCATCGAGTTTTAGACAGGTGTCTCAAGGCGAACTTGGTTTTAAATTGGGAGAAGTTCTAAGGTCATCGTCTACACGGATCACGCCGTCTTAAGGTACTTGCTCACGAAGAAGGATGCTAAACCAAGGTTGATCCGATGGGTGTTGCTTCTGCAAGAGTTTGATCTGGAGATTCGCGATAGGAAAGGAACAGAGAATACAGTGGCGGATCATCTATCGAGATTGGAAATACCCGAAATTGTACCAATCGATG
>NW_010966909.1:28199-29477 GCF_000463585.1 Tarenaya hassleriana
TACAGATCAATCTGAACCAAAACTTGACAACCGGACAACTTTCTGTACTGACTCTGTCCGAGTCAAAACTGGCTCGGTCCGAGTCAGAAGTCTGTAAGGCCTCTTTTCATTTTGGTTCGTTCTGACTCGGTCGAGTCAACACTTGACTCTGTCCGAGTCAAAACTCTGAGTTTCTCTCGTTCTGACTCTGTCGAGTCAAAACTCTGACTTTGTCGAGTCAAAACTCTGACTCTGTCCGAGTCAAAACTCTGACTCTATCTAGGTCAAAACTCTCTCGTTCTGACTCGGTCGAGTCAACACTTGACTCTGGCCGAGTCAAAACTTTGGTAGACACTTTTTGGCCACGAGATCTAGGGTTTCACCCCGTTTTGATGCACCATCAAGCCGTCTTCGACCCCCAAACTCATCTATGCATCAAATAACAATCATAACATCATTAAATATGCATAGATCAAACCTATCATGCAATTTTAACCATTAAAATTCATATAGGCATGCGACAAGCATGGCGATATACAGAGAACCAGGCTCTGATACCACTGCTGGGTTTTCGGGCTACGGATTCCTAGCATGCGATCATATCGATCTAGGGTTTGGTTTACTAGGTTTCATGCAGCGGAAGAATAATCTAAACCTAGTCAAACGTCACACGCAACCAAAATCATCCGTAAAACCCCGACAGATCGTGTATATCACCGTAGGAATCGAATACTTACCTCTTTCCTGAAGATCTGAAAGTAGCAATCGATCCAGGGCCTGTTTTAATCACCAAAAGCTGAAAATACAGCTCCTCTACACGTATCCACACCGACGGGAAGGATTCCAAACGCTTTTGGAACTGATCTGCTAGGATCTGTGAAGTGAATAGGGTTTCCTAGACTTGGGATCGAATCCCTAGAACTAGAACCTCAAAAGAAACGATTTTTTTGTGTTCTCGATCTGTCTTAGGGTCCTGTAAGTCTTTCTTCTACTTACGACGGCGTCCAACACCTCTCTATAAGTTAGAAACCCTAATCCTTGTGAAAAGAGACTTTTTCCGAGTATTGACTCGGTCCGAGTCAGAACTCTGACTCGGTCGAGTCAGAACGAATCAGCCCAAGCCCAACTCGGACTGAGTCAGAATGAATCAGCCCAAGCCCATTGTCAACTCTTGACTCGACCCATTGAGTATTGACTCTGTCCGAGTCAAAACTTTGACTCGGTCCGAGTCAAAACATCAGCCAAGCCCAAAACACTTCCTGGGCTTCGACTCGCATGGAACTGACTCGGTCCGAGTCA
>NW_010966909.1:39575-42706 GCF_000463585.1 Tarenaya hassleriana
CAAAAATTCTAATTTGACAAGGAATAGATTACTATGAATCCTAATCTAATTAGGTTTCCTAAACCTATTAGAATTCTAATCTCATTAGGTTTCCTAGATGTAATAGAATTCTAATCTCATTAGGATTCCTATACATAATAGGATTCCTAATCCCATTAGGATTCCTATTCCAATTAGGAATCTCAATCCAATTAGGATTCCTAATCGGGATAATTTAGCACACGTACTTGTCCATCCCTATTGTGTGTGACCCTGTAGGCTCATCCGGAATATTAGATTAGGATTCCTAGTAATCTATTCCTTGTCAAATTAGGATTTTTGGAAAGTCTATATAAGGAGAATGTCTTCTAGGGTTTTAAGCAAAAAAGAGGAGAAGAAAGAAAGGAAAAAAAAAGGAAGAAAAATAAAACCCTAAGCCTCCAAAAACCTTGCACACAAGAGAGATCGAGATCTCTAGTCCTAGCAGACAAGCTCCAAGGTGTTGGAATCCATCCCGACGTGTGGATACGTGTAGAGGGCGAGGTATTCTTCCTGCCTAGAGTGATCGGACGAACAGATCAATTGATACAGGCCCTAGATCGATTGAGGTAAGCGTTCTAATGTTTCTATGATTCAATAGTAGCATGGTTCTAGGGTTTCATTAAAATTTTTGTTTTATATCCGCTGCGCAAACCCTAGAATCGATCTCTTAGGAATTAGATTCGCTCATGAGATCCCAGCAAACCCAACAGTGGTATCAGAGCCTGGTTGCTCTGTTTTGATTTCATAGAACCCGATCACGCATGTTTTAGGATTTGAATTGTTTGAATCCATGTTTGCTTTGATATCTATGCATGTTTGATGATTGAATCTAGTGTAGATTGCATGTTTCATGTTGCATAGAGTGCAGGAGTTCGAATTTTGGGTGTACAGAAGAATTCGGTTCAGTTTCGGGTCTGATCGGGGCTGAGAACGTGATCTGATCACGGAGAACTACCCTAACGGACGGTCCACGGGTGACGGACTGATTGGCACAGAACGGAAGGTTGGACCGTCCGTTCTGCCATGCAGAACGTCCGTTCTACTAGGCAGAACATCCGTTCTGACTTTTGCAGTCGAGACCGAACGTTCTGCCAAGCCTGGAACGTCCGTTCTACCTCCAAAACGGACGGTCCGAAGTCCAGATTCCGAAAAATTCCGTTTTCGAGGTCCGATTACGCAATCGTTGCATAATCTGATCAACTATAACTCAAATAGACATGATTCATTCTTATGGATGGTCAATAGTGAATGAATACATGTAATTCATTCTTATGGATGGACCAAGATGTTGGACCGAACGGACTAAGTTGTGTAGACCGAACGTCCGTCCGGTCTAAGTCACTGGTCCGAGAGAGAAGGTCCGAAGGGGCAAGTCCGAACGGTCTGGAGAGTTGGACCAAACAGACTGAAGAGTCAGTCCGAACGGACTGACCATTCCAGACCGAACGGACCAACTATGATCCGAAGACCGAACCGTCAGACCGATCGGTCTAGGTCCCGACGCTTCACCAAAATTAGATTTTGCGTTTCGAGATCTGGTTTGAGCAATCGTTGCTTAAAACCGATCAACTGTGATTCAGAATAACATGATTCTTTCTTATGGATGGTCCATAGTGAATGAATGTGTGTAACTTAATCAAGATATTATATATGTTTGATTGAGTGGGAGCTTCGGGATTGGGATTGCATAATCGATTGGATTATCCACTCGGATTATGATCAATCGTTGCACAGAAACCTGTTAGATCTAGGAGCTCTACAAGTAAAGCACTTGTCAAGGCCTCGATCGTACGTGTCATGGGCCATGCCAAAGCTGGGTGTGCCGTATTATCTTGGTGAGGCAAGATGGAGAAATGGTGGTTCTCATAGCTTGAAAATAGATGCTTGATCTAAGTGTGGTTTCGAAAATCCCTTATTTATGTAATGCTAAGTGTGTCGTCCGTAACACGGGTCATGCCTAAGCTGAGCGTGCCGAATTATCTTTGTGAGGCAGGGTGGGAAATCGTGGTTCCCACAGCTTGAACGTGGTTTACCTTAGGTTGAGTTATCAAGTTTTGACTTGAGACTTTCGGTACAGTTGAGACGAGTATGCAATGATATTTGATATCATAGTCTCATAAAAGGATCTGAGAGTCACACTGGATGTGATTGACATTAGATGTCTACCTAAAATAGCGTAAGGCTGAGTGTAACAACTCATTCTTATGTGAAATACGGATCTTAGTCCCATATAGAGAATTATCATAGGGTTATTTTTCTGTATGGGAATATAGCTCATTTTTGCATCTATGTTGTCATTGTTTGATGATGGACTAGCTGGTAGTAGTTCATAGATATGTAGACACTGTTTGATGATGGGCTAGCTGGTAGTTGATCATCAATAGAATCTGTATTTGTTTTGTATGTTCTGTTTGTGCTAGCTGGTAGTGGTTCATAGATATGTAGACACTGTTTGATGATGGGCTAGCTGGTAGTTGATCATCAATAGAATCTGTATTTGTTTTGTATGTTCTGTTTGTCTTTTTTGTAGGACATGGCGTCAACCGGTAGCGTACCGAGTTTGACGATGCGATCTATCCTTGAGAAGGATAAGCTTACTGGGACGAACTTCTTAGACTGGTATCGGAACTTGAGAATTGTTCTCAAGCACGATAAGAAGTCTTACGTCCTGGAAGGGGCTCTACCACCAGAGCCTGCAGCCAATGCCACGAGAGCCGTCAAGGATGCTTGGATGAAGCATCAGACTGACGACATCGAGATCTCATGTCTCATGTTGGGAAGCATGGCCCCGAATCTGCAGAGGCAGTTTGACCATGTTTCAGGAGCTAGCGCGTACTGAAAAGTACAAGACGCTAAGGGCTCTAGTGAAGACGGAGATGCCGAGAGGTAGCTCTGTCAACACCCACGTCCTCAACATACGAGCTCATGCTGAGGAACTTGAGCGCATGGGAGTGACACTCGATGCTGACTTGGTTGCAGACTTGATCCTTATGTCATTGTCTGAGGACTATAATCAGTTCGTGATGCAGTATCATATACATGGGATGATTAAGAGCTTAGCTGAACTGCATGGGATGCTGAAATCGGCCGAGCAGGATATTGTGGTGCCC
>NW_010966909.1:43000-44296 GCF_000463585.1 Tarenaya hassleriana
TATGCAGGGACTAAGAAGAAGTAGGATGCTAGCTAAGGGAGAAGCGGATCTACGCGTCGGAAATGGAGCAAGAGTTGCTGCATTGTGTGTTGGCGTTTACGATTTGCATCTTTCTTCTGGACTTGTTTTAGAGCTTAGTAATTGTTACTATGTTCCTGCGATTAGCAGAAACATTATTTCTATTTCTTGTCTGGATTTGGATGGTTTTCGATTTGTGATTGAGAACTCGAGTTTGATGATTTATCGAGACGATATTTACTATGGTAATGGTTATCTAGTTAATGGTTTATATGTCTTGAATGATCAGCCTTCGAACTCGACATCATCCATCTATAGCGTGAGTACTAAACGGTTTAAGCCGAACGACTTAAACCCGACCTTCCTCTGGCATTGTCGTCTAGGCCATATAAACGAGAAACGCATACAGAAGCTTCATTCTGAAGGTCTTCTGGATTCTTTTGACTTTGAGTCTCTTGAATCTTGCGATTCTTGTTTGATGGGCAAGATGACAAAGCATCCTTTCAAAGGGAAAGGACAGAGAGCGACAGAGTTATTGGATCTGATACATAGTGATGTATGCGGACCAATGAGCTGTCCAGCTAGAGGAGGTTATCTGTATTTCGTTACGTTCACTGATGATTTCAGTCGATACGGTTATGTCTATATGATGAGACATAAGTCTGAAACACTTGAAATGTTCAAGGCTTTCAGAAACGAAGTACAGAACCAGCTTGGCAAGACGATCAAGACACTTCGATCCGATCGTGGTGGCGAGTATATGAGCCAAGAGTTCACTGACTATCTGGTTGATTGTGGTATTGTATCAGAATTAACTCCTCCTGGAACGCCACAATGGAACGGCGTGTCAGAACGGAGGAACCGAACACTGTTAGACATGGTTCGGTCCATGATGAGTCAGAGAGATCTTCCGAAGTCCTTTTGGGGCTATGCTTTAGAGACCGCTGCGTACCTGATGAACAGGAGTCCAACGAAGTCGGCTGAAACGACGCCATATGAGATATGGACGGGGAAGTGTCCCGCTTTGTCGTTTGTCAGAATTTGGGGTTGCGACGTTATGTGAAGCGTCAGATGACTGATAAGTTATCCTCCAAATCTGATAAGTGTTTATTTGTAGGCTACCCTAAGGAAACTAAGGGTTACTACTTCTACATTCCGGCAGAGAACAAAGTGTTCATTGCCAGGAATGCGACTTTTATGGAGCGAGAGTTCGTCTCCAAAAGAGTCAGTGGGAGTAGGATCGAACTTGAGGAAGTTCGAGAGCAGCAAGTAGACGCT
>NW_010966909.1:44795-47914 GCF_000463585.1 Tarenaya hassleriana
CGAGTCCGGACTCCGAGAAGTGGCGCGAGGCTATGAAGTCCGAGATGCAATCCATGTCAGACAACTAAGTATGGACTCTGGTTGATGCATCTAAAGGGATAAAATCCATCGGATGCAAGTGGATCTTCAAGAAGAAGACCGACATGGATGACAGCGTGCACACGTATAAGGCACGACTTGTGGCGAAGGGATTCCGTCAGATTCATGGTATTGACTATGATGAGACCTTTTCGCCCGTAGTTATTCTGAAGTCCATCAGGATCCTACTTGTCATAGCCGCATATTACGACTATGAGATATGGCAAATGGATGTCAAGACTGCGTTCCTTAACGGGAACTTGACCGAGGATGTGTATATGACACAACCCGAAGGTTTTGTCGATCCAAGGAATCTGAGGATGGTGTGCAAGCTTCAGAGGTCCATTTATGGACTGAAGCAAGCTTCAAGGAGCTGGAATCTTCGCTTTGATGAGACAATAAAAAAGTTTGGTTTCTCACAGAACGAAGACGAGCCATGTGCTTACAAGAAGGTCAGTGGGAGCACAGTTGTATTTCTAGTGCTGTACGTGGATGACATTCTCCTTATAGGGAATGACGTTCCTACCTTGCAAGACGTTAAGTCTTGGCTAGGAACGCAGTTTTCTATGAAGGACCTAGGAGAAGCGGCCTATATTCTGGGCATCAAGATCTATAGAGATAGATCGAGGCGTCTTCTAGATTGTATCACAGTACTTACATTGATAAGGTCTTGAAACGGTTCAAGATGCAAGATTCCAAGAAAGGAACCTTACCGATGAGCAGTGGCACAGTTCTCTGCAAGAGTCAGTGTCCTACGACACCTGATGAGCGAGAACGCATGGACCGAATTCCATATGCTTCGGCAATTGGATCCATCATGTATGCCATGCTTTGTACTCGACCGGATGTATCCTACGCGTTGAGCATTACGAGTAGATATCAGTCAGATCCAGGTGAGTCACACTAGATCGTCGTCAAGAACATCCTGAAGTACTTGAGAATGACTAAGGATATGTTCTTGGTATACGGTGGGTCGGAAGACGAGCTCGCTGTAAGAGGTTACACCGATGCTAGTTTCCAGTCAGACCCGGATGACTATAGATCGCAGTCTGGCTATGTTTTCTGCATAAACGGAGGCGCTGTTAGCTGGAAAAGTTCCAAGCAGATGAACGTTGCAGATTCTACTACAGAAGCTGAGTATATTGCAGCGTCGGACGCGGCAAAGGAAGTTTAAACGGAGGCGCTGTTAGCTGGAAAAGTTCCAAGCAGATGAACGTTGCAGATTCTACTACAGAAGCTGAGTATATTGCAGCGTCGGACGCGGCAAAGGAAGTTGTTTGGATCAGGAAGTTTGTTGGAGACTTGGGTGTCATTCCTAGTGCTGATAGCCCCATTGCTCTATATTGTGACAACAATGGAGCGATCGCACAAGCGAAAGAACCCAGATCCCATCAATGATCCAAACACATACTCAGACGGTTTCACCTTATCAGGGAGATCATAAACAGAGGAGACGTGCACATTTGCAGAGTGTCGACAGATGACAACATTGCCGATCCGTTGACGAAGCCTCTCCCTTCGTCGAAGCATGAGGGGCTTGTTAGGGATATGGGCATTAGATGTTTAGCAGTTCATGATTAGAGCAAGTGGGAGATTGTTGGCTTAGTGGTCTATGATATACTGTTTACGAGCTTTACTTGGATACATTTGATGTATTGACGCTTTCTATGATTTATGGATTAGTGTTTTATTCATTACATGTTTTGCATACTTAAATATGTTATGAAATCCATGTATTGTATTGATACTTTCTATGTTTTATGAGAGTATTTGATTCATTACATGTTCTTGCATACTAGATGTGTTATGAAATCCATGTATTGTTATGAACAATATTAAACTCCCTAGTCTTGTGTCATTATGGGAATGATGACATAATAAGACTAGTATGATATGTGATTGATGATCATATAGATGATCATAGGTATTAGATACGATCACAGTCATAGGTATTCGCTGGAGAACGGAATACTGGAATGACCCACATGAGATTGTCACATGGACTAGCGTCATGACTGGAATTTCATATGGTGGTTCCATGATTAGATCCTAAGACCTGAGATATCTACGGAATCCAACATGAGGAGTTACGCGCTTTGATTACGTCAAACGTCCTGCGTAACAGGAGGACTATAAAGGCGTGTATCAGGTACGAGACGAATCATGTACTGGATTGTAGATAGTCAAGACGGGATTTGTACCTCTCGTAAAAGAGAGAGATATCGCTGGGCCCCTCGTGTGAGCGAGACTGTAGAAATGTGTGGCCGCACTATAGACGAACGTCGTCTATTTCAGACAGTCGAACTCAGTAAATGAGAAAGCAGTCGAATCAGATAAGGTGGCTTGTCCATGCCTTATATTCGACATATGATATCGTGATACAAAAGGATCATCAACCGGAATCATCACTGGCGTTCGTAAGATCATGAACAAACTCTATTCGAGATAGGTAGTCATAGTGTCTTGCTAGAGACCGCCTATGACTTGTATATCCGGAATAGAGATTTCGGGTTATACTGCTATATCGAATGAGCCTACAGGGTCACACACGCAGGGAAGGACAAATGCACGAGAAAATGTCGAGAAATCTGGATAAGTGGTCCGGACCGTCCGGTCTAGGAGTAGACCGAACGGACCAGAGCATCTAGTCCGAACAGACCAAGTTGTTGGACCGAACGGACTAGAGAGCTCAGTCCGAACGGACCAAGTTGTTGGACCGAACGGACTGACCCATAAGTTCGAACGGACCCAGTTATGAAACTGGTCCGAACGGACCAAGTGTCCAGACCGAACGGACTACTAAGCAGTCCGTTCGGTCTGGGGTTCGGATTTAATTTTAAAGTCCGAATCTAGGGTTAATCACTTGAATAAGAGGAGAAATAGAACCCTAACACAAGTGAGCCGAACAAGAACTTTTGAGACCCTTTTGGAGAGTCTAGAGGGTTGAAGAAGTGATCTTAATCTCTCTTTCTCAAAGCACATCATCGAATAGAAGATTCGTGTCCTAGCAGACAAGTTCCAAAGGTTGGAATCCATCCCGA
>NW_010966909.1:48629-51074 GCF_000463585.1 Tarenaya hassleriana
GCTTCGTCAACGGATCGGCAATATTGTCATCTGTCGACACTCTGCAAATGTGCACGTCTCCTCTGTCTATTATCTCCCTGATAAGGTGAAATCGTCTGAGTATGTGTTTGGATCGTTGATGGGATCTGGGTTCTTTCGCTTGTGCGATCGCTCCATTGGTGTCACAATACAGAGCAATGGGGCTATCAGCACTAGGAATGACATCCAAGTCGCCAACAAACTTCCTGATCCAAACAGCTTCCTTTGCTGCGTCCGACGCTGCAATATACTCAGCTTCTGTAGTAGAATCTGCAACGGTCGCCTGCTTGGAACTTTTCCAGCTAACAACGCCTCCATTCAAGTAGAAAACATAGCAAGACTGCGATCTGTAGTCATTCGGGTCTGGCTGGAAACTAGCATTGGTGTAACTCTTTACAGCGAGCTCGTCTTCCGACCCACCGTATAACAAGAACACATCCTTAGTCCTTCTCAAGTACTTCAGGATGTTCTTGACGGCGATCCAGTGCGACTCACCTGGATCTGACTGGTATATACTCGTAATGCTCAACGCATAGGATACATCCGGTCGAGTACAAAGCATGACATACATGATCGATCCAATTGCCGAAGCATATGGGATCCGATCCTTGCGTTTTCGCTAATCAGGTGTTGTAGGACACTGACTCTTGCAGAGAACTGTGCCACTGCTCATCGGTAAGGTTCCTTTCTTGGAATCTTGCATCTTGAACCGTTTCAAGACCTTATCGATGTAAGTACTCTGACTCAATCCTAGAAGTCGCCTCGATCTACCTCTATAGATCTTGATGCCTAAAATGTAGGCCGCTTTGTTGGTTTAGTACTCTATGATGTACTGTTTGTGAGCTTTACTTGGATGCATTTGACGTACTGACGCTTTCTATGATTTATAGATTAGTGTTTCATTCATTACATGTTTTGCATACTTAAATCCTCTATAGATCTTGATGCCTAAAATGTAGGCCGCTTTGTTGGTTTAGTACTCTATGATGTACTGTTTGTGAGCTTTACTTGGATGCATTTGACGTACTGACGCTTTCTATGATTTATAGATTAGTGTTTCATTCATTACATGTTTTGCATACTTAAATATGTTATGAAATCCATGTATTGTTATGAACAATACTAAACTCCCTAGTCATGTATCATTGTGGGAATAATGATATACTAAGACTAGTATGATGTGTGATTGATGATCATATAGATGATCATAGGTATTGGATACGATCACAATCATATGTATTTGTTGGAGAACGGAATACTGGATTGACCCGCATGAGATTGTCACATGGACTAGCGTCATGACTTGAATCTCACATGGCGGTTCCATGATTGGATCCTAAGACCTGAGATATCTACGGAATCCAACATGAGGAGTTGCGTGCTCTGAATACGTCAAACGTCCTGTGTAACAGGAGTACTATAAAGGCGTGTATCAGGTACGAAACGAATCATGTGCTGGATTGTAGATAGTCAAGATGGGATTTGTACCTCTCGTAAAAGAGAGAGATATCGCTGGGCTCCTCGTGTGATTTGAGGCTTCACCAAAATTTGGTTTTTCATTTCGGATCTGATTTGAGCAATCGTTGTTTAAACCGGTCAACTGTGATTCAGAATAGCATGATTCGTTCATTTGGATGATCCATATTGAATGAATGCATATAACTTAATTAAGATATTAGATATGCTTGATTGAGTGTGAGCTTAGGGATTGGGATTACATAATCGAATGGATAGTCTATTCGGATTATGTACAATCGTTGCACAGAAATCGGTTAGATCTAGGAGCTCTACGAGTAAAGCACTTGTCAAGGCATCGATCGTACGTGTCATGGTCCATGCCAAAGCTGGGTGTGCCATATTATCTTGGTGAGACAAGATGGAGAAATGGTGGTTCTCATAGCTTGAAAGTAGATGCTTGATCTAAGTGTGGTTTTAAAAATCCCTTATTCATGTAATGCTAAGTGTGTACCTCCCATTACTAGAGCACCTGTCAAGTCATCGATCGTCCGTAACACGGGTCATGCCAAAGCTGAGCGTGTCAGATTATCTTTGTGAGGCAGGGTGGAAAATCATAGTTCCCACAGCTTGAACATGGTTTACCTTAGGTTAAGTTGTCAAGTTTGACTTGAGACTTGATGGTACAGATGAGACGAGTATGCAATGATATTCGATATCATAGTCTCATAAACGATCTAAGAGTCACATTGGATGTGATTGACATTAGATGTCTACCTAAATAGCGTAAGGCTGAGTGTAACAACTCATCCTTATGTGAAATACGGATCTTAGTCCCATATAGAGAATTATTGTAGGGTTATTTTTCTTTATGGGAATATAGCTTGTATATGCATCATGTTGTCATTGATTGGTGATGGACTAGCTGGTAGTAGATCATGGATATGTTGACATTGATTGATGATGGACTAG
>NW_010966909.1:51357-53232 GCF_000463585.1 Tarenaya hassleriana
ATGAGATTGTCACATGGACTAGCGTCATGACTTGAATCTCATATGACGGTTCCATGATTGGATCCTAAGACCTGAGATATCTACGGAATCCAACATGAGGAGTTGCGTGCTTTGAATATGTCAAACGTCCTGCGTAACTGGAGGACTATAAAGGCGTGTATCAGGTACGAAACGAATCATGTGCTGAATTGTAGATAGTCAAGACGGGATTTGTACCTCTCGTAAAAGAGAGAGATATCGTTGGGCTCCTCGTGTGAGCGAGACTGTAGAAATGTGTGGCCGCACTATAGACGAGCGTCGTCTATTTCAGACAGTCGAACTCAGTGAACGAGAAAGCAGTCGAATCAGATAAGGTGGCTTGCTGATGAGGACATCGGATCTAACAACATCTCGTAAAGAAGATCTTGGCGGAAGCATACACGGAGCAAAGGTAACGGCAAACCG
This sequence comes from Tarenaya hassleriana, assembly GCF_000463585.1. Classification (NCBI taxonomy): domain Eukaryota; kingdom Viridiplantae; phylum Streptophyta; class Magnoliopsida; order Brassicales; family Cleomaceae; genus Tarenaya; species Tarenaya hassleriana. Next base: position 51,802 of record NW_010966909.1, read on the forward strand.
AGTTCCACAACCGAGTTCTGCCTCGGATCGAAGCCACCAAGTAAAAGGAAGTTTCTTGTAGTGCAAGACAATTATCCAGAGGAAGCTTCTTCATCATCAAGGCAATTCCAAGAACTAGCTTCCCAACCACCTCATTTAATGCAACATCAAGGAATCCAACAACTAGCTTCCCAACCACCTCATTTAATGCATTGGATTCCTACCCCTCTTGCATGTTCTTGTCATTTAATGTTATAGTTGAGAATTCTAACCTATATAAAGGCCTTGTAATGCATCATTTGTAATCAGACTTGTAGAATGTCTCAAACATTTCGAGTTTTATAAACTCTTCTTCGGTTTGTCTGAAATTTATCCCGATCTTCGGTGTGTCCGAGATCACGAGTTTGGTGTGTCCGAACTCAAGCCTTGGTGTGTCCGAGGTCCACTATCTATTCTTTCCCTTCGTTCCATCCATTTTTCTATCTTAGTTTTGAATTCGAGAGCCTTTTAGAGCCGGTGATTGAAACTAAGATCCATCCAATTCCCCTTCGGTTTAACCACAATCCGAATGCGAATTCGAGAGCCTTCTCCGTGAAGTGCGGGTGATTGCGTTTTGGAACAGATTCCATCCTCTCCGAGCCAAGGCGTGTATCATTTTGGTATCAGAGCTAGCTCGAGCCAACGGACGTCTAACCCCGGTGAGATCTATCTTTTATTTCGGTTTATTTCGTAATCAAGTTTTGAAGGCAAAACACGGAGAAGAGAGAGGGAATGATGAGGACAAAACTTCTTAAGAGAGAGGGAATGATGAGGACATCGGATCTAACAACATCTCGTAAAGAAGATCTTGGCGGAAGCATACACAGAGCAAAGGTAACGGCAAACCGAGTTCCACAACCGAGTTCCACCTCGGATCGAAGCCACCAAGTAAAAGGAAGTTTCTTGGAGTGCAAGACAATTATCCAGAGGAAGCTTCTTCATCATCAAGGCAATTCCAACAACTAGCTGCCCAACCACCTCATTTAATGCAACATCAAAGAACTCCAACAACTAGCTTCCCAACCACCTCATTTAATGCATTGGATTCCTACCCCTCTTGCATGTTCTTGTCATTTAATGTTGTAGTTGAGAATTCTAGCCTATATAAAGGCCTTGTAATGCATCATTTATAATCAGACTTGTAGAATGTCTCAAACATTTCGAGTATTATAAACTCTTCTTCGGTTTGTCCGAAATTTATCCCGATCTTCGGTGTCTGAGATCACGAGTTTGGTGTGTCCGAACTCAAGCCTTGGTGTGTCCGAGGTCCACTATCTATTCTTCCCCTTCGTTCCATCCATCTTCCTTTTCGGAATTACGTCGAGCATCGCTTGATCCGTGACTGATTCCAAGGACCACCCTTCCCCTTCGAACACCATACCCGATCGAAAGTCGAGAGCCTTCTCCGTGAAG
>NW_010966909.1:53280-55396 GCF_000463585.1 Tarenaya hassleriana
GTAGTGATGAGGACATCGGATCTAACAACATCTCGTAAAGAAGATCTTGGCGGAAGCATACACGGAGCAAAGGTAACGGCAAACCGAGTTCCACAACCGAGTTTCACCTCGGATCGAAGCCACCAAGTAAAAGGAAGTTTCTTGGAGTGCAAGACAATTATCCAAAGGAAGCTTCTTCATCATCAAGGCAACTCCAACAACTATCTTCCCAACCACCTCATTTAATGCAACATCAAGGCAACTCCAACAACTATCTTCCCAACCACCTCATTTAATGCAACATCAAGGCAACTCCAACAACTATCTTCCCAACCACCTCATTTAATGCATTGGACTCCTACCCCTCTTGCATGTTCTTGTCATTTAATGTTGTAGTTGAGAATTCTAGCCTATATAAAAGCCTTGTAATGCATCATTTGTAATCAGACTTGTAGAATGTCTCAAACATTTCGAGTTTTATAAACTCTTCTTCGGTTTGTCCGAAATTTATCCCGATCTTCGGTGTGTCCGAGATCACGAGTTTGGTGTGTCCGAACTCAAGCCTTGGTGTGTCCGAGGTCCACTATCTATTCTTTCCCTTCGTTTCATCCATTTTTCTATCTTAGTTTTGAATTCGAGAGCCTTTTAGAGCCGGTGATTGAAACTAAGATCCATCCAATTCCCCTTCGTTTTAACCACAATCCGAACGCGAATTCGAGAGCCTTCTCCGTGAAGTGCGGGTGATTGCTTTTTGGATCAGATTCCATCCTCTCCGAGCCAAGGCGTGTATCACTTGCCCATGCCTTATGTTCGACATATGATATCGTGATACAAAAGGATCATCAACCAGAATCATCTCTGGCGTTCGTAAAGATCACGAACAAACTCTATTCGAGATAGGTAGTCATAGTGTCTTGCTAGAGACCGTCTATGACTTGTATATCCGGAATAGAGATTTCGGGTTATACTGCTATATCGAATGAGCCTATAGGGTCACACACGCAGGGAAGGACAAATGCACGAGAAAACATCGAGAAATCTGGACAAGAGGTCTGGACCGTTCGGTCTAGGAGTGGACCGAACGGACCGGAGCATCTAGTCCGAACAGACCAAATTGTTGGACCGAACGGACTAGAGAGTCCAGTCCGAACGGACCAAGTGTTGGACCGAACGGACTGACCCGTCAGACCGAACGGACCTAGTTATATGACTGGTTCGAACGGACCAAGGTCCAGACCGAACAGACTACTAACAGTCCGTTCGGTCTAGGTTTCATATTTAATTTTAAATCCGGAATTAGGGTTAATCACTTGAATAAGAGGAGATTAATAACCCTAACACGAGTGAGCCTAAAAAGAGAACTTCTTCAGATATTTTGGAGAGTATAGAGGGTTGAAGAAGTGATCTAAATCTCGTTTTTCTCAAAGCACATCATTGAATAGAAGATTCGAGTCCTAGCAGACAAGTTCCAAAGGTTGGAATTCATCCCGAGGTGTGGATACGTGTAGAGGGCAAGGTATTCTTCCTGCCTACAGTGATCGGACGAACATATCAATTGATACAGGCCCCGGATCGATTGAGGTAAGCGTTCTATCGTTTCTACAAGATCATGCATGATAGGTTTAGGGTTTCATCAAAATTTTTGTTTTACATCCGCTGCGCAAACCCTAAAACTGATCTCTTAGGAATAGGATTCGCTTATGAGATCCCAGGATAGCTGGTAGTAGATCATTAATGTATTGTCGTTGATTGATGATGGACTAGCTGGTAGTAGATCATTGATAGAATCTGCAATTTTGTTTTGTTCATTCTGTTTTGTCTCCTTTTGTAGGACATGGCGTCAACCGGTAGCGTACCGAGTTTGACGATGCGATTTATCCTTGAGAATGATAAGTTGACCGGGTGATGGCTCGGATTTTATCTGGATTTTATACGAGTGTGCCTTTGGTTTCTAAACGGTTTCCACACATTCTTAGGCATTTTTAGAGCCATTCTAGGGTTTCGGGACTATTTCTTGACTTTGGCAGGACCCCGAGGGCATAACGCACAAATTCGGCGAGAAACGGAGAAAACAGGCGTTTGGTCCGCCGCTGACCGGAATGCACTCCGGCGGACCAAGTCTGCCCAGCACATCGAG
>NW_010966909.1:55605-55806 GCF_000463585.1 Tarenaya hassleriana
TCGGTCCGCCGAACCGAAGAGGACCTGACCAGACCCAAAGCGCAGCTGGTCCGGAGTTGACCAGTTTTGGTCAGCCAGACCAGCATTTCTCTGCCTGAGCCCAGTCCGCCAGCTGTTGGGTTATCTACGGGTTCCTAGCATGCGATCATATCGATCTAGGGTTTGGTTTACTAGGTTTCATGCAGCGGAAGGAAGATCTAA
>NW_010966909.1:58366-59736 GCF_000463585.1 Tarenaya hassleriana
ATGGGATCTGCAATGCTAGGAATAACGCCCAGGTCTCCCACGAATTTCCTGATCCAAACAGCTTCCTTAGCTGCATCCGATGCAGCTATGTACCCGGCTTCTGTAGTCGAATCTGCAACGGTTGGCTGTTTGGAACTCTTCCAACTGATAGCCCCACCGTTCAGGTAGAAAACATAACCTGAGTCCGATGAGCAATATATCATCTACATAAAGCACAAGAAGACCACTGCGCTCCCACTGACCTTCTTGTAAACACATGGCTCATCTTCATTTTGCAGGAAGCCAAACGTTTTGACTGCCTCGTCAAATCGAAGATTCCAGCTCCTCGAAGCCTGCTTCAGTCCATAAATGGATCTCTGAAGTTTGCATACCTTCCTCGGACTCTTAGGATCGACAAAGCCTTCGGGTTGTGTCATGTACACATCCTCGAGCAGATTCCCGTTAAGGAATGCGGTCTTGACGTCCATCTGCCATATCTCGTAGTCATAATACGCAGCTATGGCTAGCAGAATCCATATGGATTTAAGCATCACAACTGGCGAAAAAGTTTCATCATAGTCTATACCATGAATCTGCCGAAACCCTTTCGCGACGAGTCGTGCCTTATAGGTATGCACGATGCCATCCATGTCAGTTTTCTTCTTGAAAACCCACTTACATCCAATGGTCTTAATACCATCGAATGAGTCGACCAAAGTCCATACTTTGTTGTCGTACATGGACTGCATCTCAGACTCCATGGCCTGGTGCCATTTCTCGGAATCGGAACTCGCCACAGCCTCTGAATACGACGTAGGCTCGTCATGTTCTAACAACATGAGTTCGTCGTTTCCAGTCACAAGAAAACCGTATCTTGTAGGCTCTTGGCGAATTCTACCAGATCTCCGAGGTTCACTAGGAGGTGCTGTCTCAACAACTTGTGATACAGGTTGAACTGTTTCGACCTGTTCACTCGGTTCTTCGACTATTTGTGGTTCTCGAACTTCTTCGAGATCTATTCTACTCCCACTAACTCTCTTGGAGACGAACTCTCTCTCAAAGAAAGATCCATTCCGAGCAACGAACACTTTGTTCTCAGATGGGTTGTAGAACCAGTACCCTTTGCTTCTGATAAGCTATCCGCCAAATCTGATAAATGCATATTTGTGGGTTACCCTAAGGAAACTAAAGGGTACTGGTTCTACAACCCATCTGAGAACAAAGTGTTTGTTGCTCGGAATGGATCTTTCTTGGAGAGAGAGTTCGTCTCCAAGAGAGTCAGTGGGAGTAGAATAGATCTCGAAGAAGTTCGAGAACCACAAATAGTCGAAGAACCGAGTGAACAGGTCGAAACAGTTCAACCTGTATCACAAGTTGTTAAGACAGCACCT
>NW_010966909.1:61319-63113 GCF_000463585.1 Tarenaya hassleriana
CGGCGGCAACAATTACCGTCTTGCCCTTGCCTTTCTTGCTCTTGGAACGCTTCCTTTTGTTGGAACTCTTTCCAACCACTAGGACACTTTTCTCGAATTTGATGTTCTGCTCGGCCGATCGCAACATCCCATGTAGCTCGGTCAAGTCCATACATGCAAGTCGCTTAGTACACATGCTAACATAGATAATAGATGCAATATGACAAGCTCCCACTAAGAAAAACGCCCTCAATGAGTTTCTAAGTGAGCTAGGATCCATATTTCACATGCTTTTGAGTCAGCTAGGGCATGACGCTCAAAAACATGCTATTTAGGTAGACAACACATTGTCAATCACATCCTATGTGATTCCTAGATGAGTATGGGATAGTGATACGCTATCACTGCATGTTCCTCATCCCATCCTTACCATCAGGTCCAAGTCCGACTTGATAACCCAATTCAAGCTCAACCATATTCGAGCTATGAGAATCACGATTTCTCCATACTGCCTCACCAAGATAATCAGGCACGCTCAGCTAGGGCATGACCCGTAACCATGACGATCGAGGCCTTGACAGTTGCTCTACTAATGGGCGGTAATAGCTTGAGATTAATCATGAGGAAGAGGACAAAATTTCGGACTTGAGAAGTGTCTAAGGTCCAGTCCGGAGCTGACCAGAATCTGGTCCGCCGGACTGACCTTGGTCAGCTTCTCTGGTCCGCCGAATTGTCCGTTTTGAGAAAAATCTGAGCTTGATCCGGGGCTGACCAACTTTTGGTCAGCTTCGGACCAACTCAGTCTTTTCCTACTACTCCGAGCTGACCAGGAATTGGACTCAGTTCGAAAACTGAGCTTGGTCTGGGGCTGACCAAACTTGGTCAGCTCCGGACCAACTCAGTCCGTTTCCTTGGTCCGATTGACTTGGAATCGGAGCGCAGACTATCTGGGCTTGGTCCGAGGCTGACCAAACTTGGTCAGCTCCGGACCAACTCAGTCCGTTTCCTTGGTCAGTCCGCCGGTCTTCGTCTCGGACATGTGTTCTCGCCTGGTCCGCCGGACCAACTCTTGGTCCGGGGCTGACCAGCGAGAACTTTGGTCCTCCTGACCAAACACTCGGTCCGTAATCTGATCTGTCGGCTGGTCCGGCTGACCAACTCTTGGTCTGGCTGACCGCAGACAAATCAGATTCGGAACAGATTTTTTCGGGCTTCGAAAATCAGGGTTTTGTCCCGGTTTTGACGCACCGTTAACCCGTCCTAGACTCCATACCATCCATGCATCATTCAACAATCACAAATATCATTAAACATGCATAGATTCAATGATTACATGCAATATAACGATTAAATCATGCAATCATGCAACAGGCACGGCGATATACAGAGAACCAGGCTCTGATACCACTGTTGGGTTATCTACGGGTTCCTAGCATGCGATCATATCGATCTAGGGTTTGGTTTACTAGGTTTCATGCAGCGGAAGAAAGATCTAAACCTAGTCAAACGTCACACGCAACCAAACTCGCAAAACCCCGAAAGATCGTGTAAATCACCGAGGGAATCGTTACTTACCTCGTTCTCGATGAGACTTGAAGTTTATTTCGATCCGGGGCCTATTCTAAATCACCTAGGACTGAAGTTACAGTCCCTCTACACGTATCCACACCGACGGGAAGGATTCCAAACGATTTGGAACGAATCTGCTAGGATTAGTGAAGAAAAGGGTAACTCAAAAGACGAGATCCAATCCCGGGACAATAGAAATCCAAGAGAACAGCTTCTCTAGGGTTCTAAGGTGTTTCTCTGAGTTTT
>NW_010966909.1:63554-66139 GCF_000463585.1 Tarenaya hassleriana
GACCACGTGTGGTCAGCTCCGGACCAAGACCCTTCTTGGTCAGCTCGGTCCGACTTGTCATTTCTCGGTCCGCCTGTCCCAGAGTTTGGTCCGGGGGTGACCAACTCTTGGTCAGCCGGACCAGATCTGGACAGGCGACCTCGGACTGCTCCTCCGGACTGCGTGATCTGACCAGACTTGGTCCGGGGCTGACCAAACTTGGTCCGCTCCGGACCAACACACTGAAAACTTCTTTTCGTGCTCGTTTCGGTCAAATCTCGTTTCCATTCTTCGTATTCTTCACGTATAAGTCCATCCCTATTGGTGTGTGACCCTGTAGGCCCATTCTAAGTGGTAGTGACTTTAGGAACCTTTCCCGAACCACAAGTCATGGTTAGCCTCTAGCAAGACGCCATGACCACCCATTTAGAATTGAGTTAGAGGTGATCTAACCAAGGCAATAACAGCTCGAGTTCTGATCCTTTATCTCACGATATCATGTGTTGAACAAGGGCATGGTTTGAGCCACCCTTTAAGTTCAACTGCTTTCTCGTCTTGGCAAATCGACTAGTAAAATAGATGCAACTTCATCTATAGCGTGGCCATGCGTTTTCATAGTCCAACTTCCAACCAGCGATATCTCTCGTGTTAAGGAGGTGACAAGTCCCATATTGCATGTCTACTATCTTCATATGATTCGTGAACGTATCTGATCAACGCCGTTATAATCATCCGGTTAAAGACGACGTTTGACGCAGTCAAGACACGTCACTCCTCATATCAGATACTCTAGACATCTCAGGTATGAGGATCCATAAACGAACCGCTGTATGAGATTCAAGTCATGACTCTGTCCATGTGACAATTTCATGCGGGTCATCCAGTCACTCGTTCACAACGAGTACCCATGATTGTGATCTACATCCAACGCGTTGATCACACCTCATGCTAGTCTTCATTCAACATTGTTCCCACAATGATGACTGACTAGGGAGTTTAGAATCATTCTCTAATGATTCAAGGATGCCGAAATACAACAAACATGCTAATCGTATAACGGATAAATAATGCATTCATAAATCAATGAATCAATACAAAGTCAAATGTCATATCATGGATCATCCTAGAGCATTACAACCAACAAGGGAATCATGCATGTTTGAGTGATTTTGATGAACTCCGAGGACTAGAACGTCCGGTCTGAGGTCAGACCGTCCGTTCTAGGTCTGCAGGAGAAAACGCAAAGTCCAGAGGTTGAAGACGAAAAAGTCCAGAGGTTGAAGACGAAGTCCAGACCATCCGTTCTGGACAGTCCAGACCATCCGTTCTGGACAGTCCAGACCGTCCGTTCTGGACAGTCCGGAACATCCGTTCCGCACTAGCCAGACCGTCCGGAACCTTAAAATTTCACCACGTGGAAAATTGAAAAACTTAACAAGACGGACCTAGTATTACCCCGGCTCAAATTGTGAAAAAGTGAAAAATATAAAATATACCGGAAATACGGGGCAGACCGACCCCACGTAGTCTGAACCCAAAATGAATAACAGGTAAGGTTAAAAAACACGAAATGAACCGAACTGGTGATCCGGGCGGACCGGGACCAGCTAAGTCATACCGGAGGTACAATTCGGTAATTTCAATGAAAAGACTGAAAGAAAATATATAATTAAATATAAATTACTACGCAAGCGTAAAAGCATGTATAGTAGATAAACTATATAAATGCGTGTGACTGGGGTAGCTGGCATGGCACTAGCGTTAATTCGGAAGGGTTCGGATTAACGTTTAGCGCGTGATTGTAGAAACGGACGTTTGTGAATGATTGCACGATGATTATGAGATTGCGTCCCATCTATGGGCCATCCGATCCGGGTCGGTTGCCACCCATATGGGATATGATTGTGAATGTGGCGATGATACGATCGCGCCAACGTCCGAACGGTCGGACGGTTATGGGCACCCCGATGACTTGCGTGGATAGCCGATTGCAGTCGGTACTATTGCGTGACGAGGAACACACGGTTCTTGGAACCGCGCTAACGTTTCCGCTAGCGACGGAGCGGACCCCGGGATATGAGTATCCCGAGGAAGAGGGCATCATATACCTGAGATTCGGGTAGATTGGGGTCTCCCGAGGAGGTGGTACGGACTTACTCTGGCAGGTTCGGGCCCGAACCTGACAAGTATTTCCGCGGCGGATGGTCGGCGAGGGAGAGTTGCAGCGATGGGCTCTCTCGCTATAGTCGATGGCGTCGGTTGTAGCCGACGTCTGGTGAGCTCCGGTATTGAGAGATGACATCAATGTCAGAGTCGGGTGACACGCCTAGTATCGAGAGGTGACATCGATGCTAGGGTGGGGTGATGTGTTTGGGCGGAGAAAATAAAAAGATACTTATGTCGGATTCCGAGTGGTTGCGGAGTAGATGGATTCCGAGGAGAGAGGTGGTTGTGCTATGCACATGGGGAGTACATTACCTACGCATGGTGCGCGTAGAGACGATTTGACGGACTCTGTCCTGCGACTTGTCGTATGAACTTGATTGTGATTGCTGCATGCTTATAGTGATTTCCTGTTTTCAATTCCTGTTTATTAGAATACTAGT
>NW_010966909.1:66384-66820 GCF_000463585.1 Tarenaya hassleriana
ACGGTTTTTAGAACCGCGCCAACGTTTCCGCTAGCGACGGAGCGGACCCCGGGATATGAGTATCCCGAGGAAGAGGGCATCATATACCTGAGATTCGGGTAGATTGGGGTCTCCCGAGGAGGTGGTACGGACTTACTCTGGCAGGTTCGGGCCCGAACCTGACAAGTATTTCCGCGGCGGATGGTCGGCGAGGGAGAGTTGCAGCGATGGGCTCTCTCGCTATAGTCGATGGCGTCGGTTGTAGCCGACGTCTGGTGAGCTCCGGTATTGAGAGGTGACATCAATGCCGAAGTCGGGTGACACGCCTAGCATCGAGAGGTGACATCGATGCTAGGGTGGGGTGATGTGTTCGGGCGGAGAAAATAAAAAGATACTTATGCCGGATTCCGAGTGGTTGCGGAGTAGATGGATTCCGAGGAGAGAGGCGGTTGTGCTA
>NW_010966909.1:68072-68425 GCF_000463585.1 Tarenaya hassleriana
AAGAGCTTTCTAATGTTATAAAGAAAGAATTATTTGGGAATGTTTTGTGGAAGTTATAAAGTTGATAATATCACCAGCCAACAATCGATCTACCTATCAAGCGATGACTGCTTATTTGGCTCAAATTACGGACCATAAGGCGATGGCTAGCGATTCGAGTCGACAGCTGAATCATCGTCACCTATGATTAATGATTAAATTTTTGTTTTTAATTTTCAGATCATCGGATTACCAATCGAGAGTTGGCTGACGATTTTTGTCGACATATAGGTATTCGATGAGACTGTTGTCTAACTATGCACATAACTTTCTACTCGTATATTAGATCTGGATAATCTTGGCATCTATGCATA
>NW_010966909.1:68732-73792 GCF_000463585.1 Tarenaya hassleriana
CTAGTATCGAGAGGTGACATCGATGCTAGGGTGGGGTGATGTGTTTGGGCGGAGAAAATAAAAAGATACTTATGTCGGATTCCGAGTGGTTGCGGAGTAGATGGATTCCGAGGAGAGAGGTGGTTGTGCTATGCACATGGGGAGTACATTACCTACGCATGGTGCGCGTAGAGACGATTTGACGGACTCTGTCCTGCGACTTGTCGTATGAACTTGATTGTGATTGCTGCATGCTTATAGTGATTTCCTGTTTTCAATTCCTGTTTATTAGAATACTAGTATATATATATATATGTACGTGTTTTCCCTGGCACCATGAGAATGGAACTCCGGGTTACGCCCGAGTTCACTCTCTAAACAATTAGCTTTGGACGTTGTTACGCAACGTTTCAGGTCGTGAGCAGCCGTAGCCGAGGAGCGGACATCGGAGATCTGGGCAGCTTATCGTTTGATCATGTATAATTATTTCCTATGGTACATTTACACTTTTGGGGAAACAGTTTTGTGTTATATCGGTGGTAGACTTTTACGGTTTGTAATAATGTGATACTACCACTGTTTATGTATAATTATAACTGGAATAATGTATATGTATGTATGAGTGTTTTTCTTCCGCTAAACTCTGAAAAGAAATGTTTTAAATTCCTGCGGATTTTTGGAAATGTTATTTTACTTTACTTGTCCATGTGACGCAACTCGTATTGCGGGATGCGGGTTTCGGGTGTCACATCCGGTCTGAGGTCAGACCTCCGTTCTAGGTCTGCAGGAGAAATTGCGAAGTTTCAAAGGTTGAAGACGAAGTTCAGACCGTCCGTTCTGGACAGTCCGGACCATCCGTTCTAGACATGTCAGACCGTCCGGTCTGGACAAGACGGAACGTCCGTTTCGAACCGACTGGACCGATCGGTCCAGGGACTAGACCGATCGATCTAAAAAAAAGAGTAACGGAACCTTAAAAATTCACCATGTGAGAAAGTGAAAAACTAGACTAGTCGGACCTAGTATTATCTCGGCTCAAATAGTAAAAAAGTGAAAAATGTAAAATAGACCGAAAATACGGGCCAGACCGGATCCCACGTAGTCTGGACCCAAAATGAATAACAGGTAAGGTTAAAAACCACGTAGTGAACCGAACTGGTTATCCGGATGGACCGGGACCAGATAGGCCATACCGGAGTTACAATTCGGTAATATGAATGGAAAGACTCAAAGAAAATATATAATTAAATATAAAAGACTACGCAAGCGGAAATGCGTGTATAGTAAATAAACTATATAAATGCGTATGACTGGGGTAGCTGGCATGGCACTAGCGTTAATTCGAAAGGGTTCAGATTAATGTTTAGTGCGTGATATTAGGGACAGGCGTTTGTGAATGATTGCACGATGATTGCGAGATTGCGTCCCATCCAAGGGCCACCCGATCCGGGTCAGATGTCACCCATATGGGATATGATTGTGAATGAGGCGATAACCTAATCGCGCCAACGTCCGAATGACATGACAGTTATGGGCACCCGATGACTTGCGTGGATAGCCGATTGTAGTCGGTACTATTGCGTGATGAGGAACATACGATTCTTGGAACCGCGCCAATGTTTCCCTTAACGACGGAGCAGATCCGAGATATGAGTATCCCGAGGATAAGGCATTATGCATATCTGAGATTCGGGTAGATTGGGGTGTCCCGAGGAGGTGGTACGGACTTACTCTGCCAAGTTCGGGCACAAACCTGACAAGTATTTTCGCGACGGATGGTCGGCGAGGGGGAGTTGCAGCGATTGGCTCTCCCGTTATAGTTGATGGCGTCGGTTGTCGCCGACGTCTGGTGAGCTCCGGTATTGAGAGGTGACATCAATGCCGGAGTAGGGTAACACGCCTAGTATCGAGAGGTGACATCGATGCTAGGGTGGGGTGATGTGTTCGGGCGGAGAAAAAAATATATTTATGCCGGATCTGAGTGGTTGGGGAGTACATTACTTACGCATGGTGCGCGTAGAGACGATTTGACGGACTATGTCCTGCGACTTGTCGTACGGACTTGATTGTGATTACTGCATGATTATCATTGATTCCATGTTTCCGTTTCCTGTTTATTAGTATATTAGTATATATATATATATATGTATTTGCTTTCCCTGGTTCCATGAGAATAGAACTCCGGGTTACGTCCGAGTTCACTCTCTAAGCAATTAGCTTAGGACGTTGTTACGCAACGTTTCAGGTCGTGAGCAGCAGTAGCCGCGGAGCGGACATCGGGGACTTGGGTGACCTGTCGATCGATCATGTATAATTATTTACTATGGTATATTTACGCTTTTGGGAAAAACGGTTTTGTGTTATATCGGTGGTAGACTTTTTCGGTTTGTAATAATTTTATCACTACCACTTGTTATGTATAATTATCTACAGAATAATGTACCATATATGTATATATGAATGTTTTCCTTCCGCTAACTCTGAAAAGAAAAGTTTTAAATTCTCGTGGATTTTTGGAAATTGAGTTTTTATTTTAGTTGTCCATGTGACGCAACTCGTATTGCGGGATATGGGTTTCGGGTATCACAGCGTTGGTATCAGAGCAGTTCCTTCCACGGGGAAAGAATGTACTCGTATTTTCACTGAAATTTGGGGATGGATAAAAATGATTTTAATCTAAGCAGGATCACCAGGTCCCGATACTAAATAAAGTTTCTTGTCCGCAGTAGCTATGCCTCCACGACGTGCTGCACCTGCGCAACGACCTGAAGGACCGAGGGCACCTCCGCCGAATAATGACATGGCAGAAATGCAACGCCAGTTCGCATTGTTCCAAGGGAACGTCTGGCAGTTTATACGAGGTTGCATGCCACCGCCACCACTTCCGCCTGCTGCTCCACCTGCGGCAAGGCCGGAGGGAGGTTTGCCACCACCACCACCACCGATGCCTGCACCTCCGAGGATTCCAGAGCAAGTGGTAGTGGACTACTTGCCATTTGTCAAGGAACTCCGAGCCTTGGACACTCCGGAGTTTGAGGGTTCTCTTAGCCCGGAGGCAACAGAAGACTGGATGATCAAGATCACCCATCGCTTCAACTACATTCGGTGCCCGCTGGAGTACCGTACTGAATTAGCAAGCCATCATCTGGCTGGCGCGGCTCGCCACTGGTGGGAGGAAGTTGTACGTGAGGCTCCCGCAGGACACCAATTCTCGTGGAAAGAGTTCCGGGCGGAGTTCGAGCAGAAGTACTATCAGAGGCAAGATTGTTGGGATTTCTGCAGGTTCCTAGCATGCGATCTCATCGATCTAGGGTTTGGTTTCTAGGTTTCATGCAGCAGAAGAAAAAGATCTAAACGTAGCCAAACGTCACACAAAACCAATTGTGCAATAACTCGAAAGAACGTGTATATCACCGTGGGATTCGAATACTTACTTCGTTCTATCAAGATCTGGAAGTATCAATCGATCCAGGGTATGTTTTAATCACCTAGAGTTGAAAGTACAACTCCTCTACACGTATCCACACCGGCGGGATGGATTCCAACACTTTGGAACGTATCTGCTAGAATTTGTGAAGAGAAAACAACGTCCTTGACTTAGAATCGATATTCCGGGGTTTAGAACTCAAGAGAAAGCTTCTCCAAGGCTCTAGGAAAGTTCTAGTACGTGTTAGGTTGATTACCTAGGGTTTTGGCGGCTCCCATGATTAATAGGATTACCTAAACCCTAAAAACGCGAAAAACGAAATTTTTCCGAAAGTCGGACCGTCCGGTCTAGGTCTAGACCGGACAGTCTAACCCCTACGCGGAACGGACGTTCCGTCTCTCTACGCAAAACGGACGGTCCGCACGCCTGGACTGGACGGTCTGGCGCTTGCGGAACGGTCGGTCTATTCCTCAGCGGAACGGAGGGTCTGACACGGCTGGACCGTCTGTAACCCTTCCAGCTCATTCCGTCGTTCTTTCTCGCGTCGTTCTCTTCATGTGTGATCCATCCCTAATGGTGTGTGACCCTGTAGGCCCATTCGAAGTGGTAGTGGCTTCGGAAACCCTTTCCCGAACCACAAGTCATGGTTAGCCTCTAGCAAGACGCCATGACCACCTACCTAGAATAGAGTTAGAGGTGATCTAACAAAGCCAACAATAGTGTGAGCCACTCTTCCAGTTCAATCGCTTACTCGTCTTGGCAAATCGACTGATAAAATAGATGTAACTTCATCTATAGCGTGGCCACGCATTTTTACAGTCCGATTTCTAAGAGGGGCTAGCGACATCTCTCCTGCTTAGGAGGTGACAAGTCCCGTATTTCATGTCTACTATCTACATATGATTCGTGAACGTATCTGAGCAACATCATTATGATCATCCGGTTAAAGACGACGTTTGACGCAGTCAAGACACGCCACTCCTCATATCGTATACTCTAGACATCTCAGGTCTGAGGATCCAAGAACGAATCGCTGTATGAGATTCAAGTCATGACTCATGTCCATATGACAATCTCATGCGGGTCATCCAGTCACTCGTTCCAAACGAGCACCCATGATTGTGATTTGCATCCAATGCATATGATCATCATCATCAATCACACATCATGCTGGTCTTAATTCATCATTGTTCCCACAATGACAACTGACCAAAGAGTTTGGAATCATCTGCAATGATTCATGGATATCTACTGAAACATAACAAACATGCCAATCATATAACGGAAAAAGTAATGCATTCATAAATCAATGAATCAATACATAATCAAAATGTCATATCACGGATCATCGTAGAGCATTACAACCAACAATCTCCCACTATGCTCTATGATCTATCCTACAAGCTTCTAATCCCCATACCCATAACATGACCATCATGCTTTGACGAAGGGAGAGGCTTCGTCAGCGGATCGACAATATTATCATCTGTCGACACTCTGCTTATCTTCACGTCTCCTCTGTCGATGATTTTTCTGGTGTGACTGGAGTTCCTTAGTTTGGGTGATCGCACCATTGTTGTCACAGTACAACTCAATGGGATCTGCAATGCTAGGAATGACGCCCAGGTCTCCCACGAATTTCCTGATCCAAACA
>NW_010966909.1:73828-75543 GCF_000463585.1 Tarenaya hassleriana
GAATCTGCCCCGGTTGGCTGTTTGGAACTCTTCCAACTAATAGCCCCACCGTTTAGGCAGAAAACGTAACCTGACTGCGATTTGAAGTCATCTCTGTCGGTTTGGAAACTAGCATCGGTATACCCCTTTATAGCGAGCTCGTCTTCCAATCCGCCATACACCAAGAACAAATCCTTAGTCCTTCTCAAGTACTTAAGGATGTTCTTGACCGCAATCCAGTGATCCTCACCTAGTGTAGACTGATATCTACTAGTCATACTAAATGCATATGATACATCCGGACGAGTACACAACATGGCGTACATGATGGATTCAATTGCCGAGGCATATGGAATCCTACTCATGCGCTCTTGCTCATCCTGTGTCTTTGGACACTGAGTCTTGCTAAGAGCCACGTCATGTCCCATTGGCAAGGCACCCCTTTTGGAGTCTTGCATCTTGAACCGATTCAAGACCTTGTCAATATATGTACTCTGACTTAGACCAAGAAGCCTTCTCGATCTATCTCTATAGATCTTGATTCCTAGAATATAGGCGGCTTCTCCTAAGTCCTTCATCGAAAAGACCGATCCTAGCCAGGATTTTACTCCTTGCAAAGTAGGAACGTCATTTTCGATGAGCAATATATCATCCACATAAAGTACAAGGAAGACCAATGCGCTCCCACTGACCTTCTTGCAGGAAGCCAAACGTTTTGACTGCCTCGTCAAATCGAAGATTCTAGCTCCTCGAAGTCTGCTTTAGTCCATAAATGGATCTCTGAAGCTTGCATACCTTCCTCGGACTCTTAGGATCGACAAAACCCTCGAGTTGTGTCATGTACACATCCTCGAGCAAATTCCCGTTAAGGAATGCGGTCTTGACGTCCATCTGCCATATCTCGTAGTCATAATAAGCAGCTATGGCCAGCAGAATCCGTATGGATTTAAGCATCACAACTGGTGAAAAGGTTTCATCATAGTCTATACCATGAATCTGCCGAAACCCTTTCGCGACAAGTCGTGCCTTATAGGTATGCACGATGCCATCCATATCGGTTTTCTTCTTGAAAACCCACTTACATCCAATGGTCTTAATACCATCCGAACGAATCGACCACAGTCCACACTTTGTTGTTGTGACACCCGTAACCCATGTACAGTATACGGGCTGTGCCACATGGACGATATAAAATAAAATAATAAGTCGCGGAAGCAAAATCACGAAATCCAAAAACATTTTTAATAAACCAGAGTAAGCAGCGGAAAATACAACAGGCAATCAGTATCGCAAAATAACACATGTCCGAATAGTTATAATTTAACCATACAAAATGCGGGAAATACAAGTCTCGTAACCCAAAATGTAAATCCCGTACATGATGATGCCTCTCTCAGGTCGTCGTCTGCCGGATGCGCTAGGTGTAATCCTCGTGATCTGGAAAATATAAACCACGAGGGCTAAGCACAACTGCTTAGAGAGTAGCCCGGGTTGAACCCGGAAATCCCGTTCCCAACGAGAACGGTACAGTCGACATTTCCATAAAGAAAACCCATGCAATAAGTAAAAACACGGTAAGCACGTAAATAGCAATCACAATCACGCCCGTATGGAGTCCACCATAGGGCTTAGCCGTATACCCTGGTCAAGTCCATGACCAGCGGCGAATCCACGTCCGTCACTCGCGTGACGTTGACCATCGCATCGCATGCGATCGTGCGCGTCTCCTGCGCCTG
>NW_010966909.1:75738-79447 GCF_000463585.1 Tarenaya hassleriana
ATCCACAAACACAATCACGCTTAACTCGTACGCACGAGCAAGCTACACACATGGCACACAACGTGCAACATCCCCATAGTACAACCATACGTATCACGGTATCCAGTCCCTACCGAGCTACCGTTTAACGCCATGCAAATTCTACCTGCATACAATCACACAACGATCACTCGTATTTCGATATCGCACATCTCACTACGCTACGCAACGTTCTGGCAAAAACTCGGTTCGATTGATCCCAATCGTGAAGTCTTGTTCTCTGGTGGGGGTTGGCTTGTCCACGGTCAAGTCTGATCAGGCCCGAGCCAAGCCCGTTGGCCGTTTCCTTTTTTTCGGCGAACGGGAAAATTCCTCCAAGTTTCTCTGAGCCTGGTCCGGCGGACCAAGTTCTGGTCAGCCGGACCAGTCTTCCTTCTCCCCTGGTCCACCTCGTCTTTTGGTCCGTCTGCCCGAGAGAGAAACAAGCCTGGTCTGGTGGACTAGGATTGGTCAGCCCCGGACCAGCTTGTTCTTCCCCTCTCTCGGTCCGGTTCTTGGTCAGGCGGAGTCCGTGCTGTCGGAGTACGTCTGGTCCGGCGGACCAGGACTGGTCAGCCCCGGACCAGACGCCTCTTTCCCCTTTGAGGTGCGCGGAAATCTCAACACGTCTGGTCCGGCGGACCAGACCATGTTTTCTCTCGGTCCGGAACGACTCCTTAGTCCGGCTGACTTTGTGCGTAATGTTCCAGTCTCGATCTGGAGCTGACCACGCATGGTCCGGTGGACCGGGACTGGAACTTTCTTCTCCCTCGCGATTTCTCCGATTCTATTTCGATTTTTCTCCCCCGAATCGATTCGGGGTTGCTTCCAAATGCTACTAAAACACAGTTTGACATCCCTAAACATGTTCTAAACCTCAAACACGCAATGAAATCTCGATTTGGACCATCACACATTGAAAATGAGATCTCACAAATCCAACTCAAGCCACTCACCTTGTTCTTGAGTTTGTCCGAGCTTGTGTGCGTTCCTCGTGGCTCCACACGTCGTGAACACCTTCAGGACACGTCTAGGGACATTCCCCCTTGCTTCCCCGAGCTCCCCTTGCCCTGGTTCGTCGCCTTTCTCTCCCTCTCTCCCTCTTTCTCTACTTCCTCTGTTTTGCCCGAAAATGGCTAAGGCAGAGGATTGAGAGATGTTTATGGCGTGCGAGAGGGGTCAAGTGGGCTCGAGCCCAGGCCCATAGGCGAGCCTGCAACACCCTCGAGGCGTGGGAGGCGACTGGACGGCGAGTGGGCCCCAGAATCCGGCGAATTCCGCGTCCCAAGACCGCAAGTTGGCGAGTTGCAATCTGTCGATTCCCGGTCCGCCGGACCAACTTCCTGGTCCACCGGACCGGGGTCAGTTTATATTTTTTTTTTTCGAACTTCTCCCAGTCCGCGCTGTCCAGTCCCCACTCCGGCTGAGCGGTTGGTCCGCTGCGGACCATTCCTGGTCCGGCGGACCAACCCTGTATTTTTTTTTCTTCTTTTTTCATTCTTTCTCGATCCTTTCCGCACGTGACGATCCTCGTGCCTCTCCCCGATATTGTACCATCAATTTTGGTGATTCCGTGATATCTCTATTTAATTATTCATTTTTAATAATTAAATATTCAAATCGGATTTCGGGGTATTACAGTTGTCGTACATGGATTGCATCTCAGACTCCATGGCCTGGTGCCATTTCTCGGAATCGGAACTCGCCACAGCCTCTGAATACGACATAGGCTCCTCCTGTTCTTACAACATGAGTTCGTCGTTTTCAGTCACAAGAAATCCGTATCTTGTAGGCTCTTGGCGAATTCTACCAGATCTCCGAGGTCCACTAGGAGGTGCTGTCTCAACAACTCGTGATACAGGTTGGACTGTTTCGACCTGTTCGTTCGGTTCTTCGACTATTTGTGGTTCTCGAACTTCTTCGAGATCTATTCTACTCCCACTGACTCTCTTGGAGACGAACTTTCTCTCCAAGAAAGATCCATTCCGAGCAACAAACACTTTGTTCTCAGATGTCTGAAGCCAGACGTTTCACGTAAACGTCGCATCCCCAAATCTTCATAAATACTAACCTGGGACGCTTCCCAGTCCATATCTCATATGGTGTCTTCTGAACCGACTTTGTTGGACAGTTATTCAGTATAAGCGCTGTCGTTTCCAAGGATTTAGGAAGATCGACCTGACTCATCATAGACCGTACCATATCTAATAGGTTCTGGTTCCTCCTCTCAGACACGCCATTCCACTGTGGCATTCCAGGTGGAGTCAACTGTGAGACAATCCCACAATCTGCCAGATAGTCAGTGAACTCTTGGCTCATATACTCGCCACCTCGATCAGATCGAAGCAACTTGATCGTCTTTCCAAGTTGGTTCTGTACCTCGTTTCTGAAATTCTTGAACAATTCAAGCGTTTCATACTTATGCCTCATCAAGTAGACATAACCGTACCTACTGAAATCATCAGTAAACGTAACAAAGTACAGATAACCTCCTCTAGCGGGAGAGCTCATAGGACCGCATACATCACTATGTATGAGTTCTAGCAACTCTGCAGCCCGTTCTCCTTTTCTAGAAAAAGGAGACTTTGTCATCTTGCCCATCAAACAAGAATCGCATGATTCAATTGACTCACAATCAAAAGGATCAAGAAGTCTATCAGAATGAAGCTTCGCAATGCGTTTCCCGTTGATGTGGCCAAGTCGACAATGCCAAAGATAGGTCGGGTTTAAGTCGTTCGGCTTAAACCGCTTGGTACTTACGTTATAGATCGACCTGTATCTAGATGGTTCATCTTCCAAAACATAAAGGCCATTAAACTGGTAACCCTTACCATAGAATAAATCGCCTCTATAAATGGACAGACATTTGTTCTCAATAACAAATCTGAAACCATCTGAGTCTAAACATGAAATCGATATTATGTTCCTACTGATGGCAGGTACAAAATAACAATCATACAATCCAATACAAGGCTAGAAGGTAAAGTGAGATCGTAAGTCCCGACAGTTAATGCAGCAACTCTTGCTCCATTCCCGACGCGGAGATCTACTTCACCCTTCGCCAATTGTCTACTTCCTCGCAGTCCCTGCACATTTGCACAAATGTGCGAGGCACATCCGGTATCTAATACCCATGAAGAAGAATGCAACAACTTTTGCTCCATTCCCGACGCGGAGATCTACTTCTCCCTTCGCCAATTGTCTACTTCCTCGCAGTCCTTGCACATTTGCACAAACGTGCGAGGCACATCCGGTATCTTATACCCATGACGTAGAAGTACACAAGTTAGCCTCTATAACGAAGATACCAGAAGTTGAAGCTTCTGCAAGCTTCTTCTTCCTATGATCTTCCAGGTAGAGTCTGCAATTTCTATACCAATGCCTAATAGCATGACAGAAATAGCATTCTTCCTTCTTGGGTTTGGGCTTAGGCTTAGTGACAACACTTGTCAATTTCCTTTTTCCCTTCCCTTTGGAACGCTTCCTCTTGCTGGAACTCTTTCCAACAACCACCATATCATTCTTCCCTCGGCTCCCAGCTTTCTCTTGGAACGACATATTCAACTGATCAACCATCAATGAATTGTCCATGTCATCTAATTGTTCACGCAATCCGAAGACATCTTTCCGAGCATCAAGCTGGACACGTCCAGATCATCATCCTCATGCTTCCAATAAGCATCAATGATCG
>NW_010966910.1:0-765 GCF_000463585.1 Tarenaya hassleriana
TGACCCGTACCATAGACGTGAAGCCCCTAGGAACCGTGAGAGATTAACCGAGGAAGGGACGAATTACGATGACCCCCCTAGAGCCTATAGACAGCGAGATAGGATCGATGCTGAGGGTTCCGACTACGAAGAGCCACCTAGGAGACGAGCCCAACCGAGACCGAGAGTTAGGGCCAACCGTAGGCGAGAGGCCAACGATGACTTAGATGACCCTTATCTAGAACAGCCCCGCGTTTATCGCGGATCAACCGAGCTCAAGCTCAAGCCTCCCCTCTTCCTAGGTAAAGTAGATCTCGAGGTGTATCTCGATTGGGAGCGACGGATGGATAACATTTTCGAGTGTTATTCCTATTCGGAGCGTAAGAAGGTGCAATATGCTGCCGCCCAATTGGCCGAAAATGCCCTCACTTGGTGGGATCGTGAGGTTAATGAGCGTAGTCGAGGTCATTAAGCTCAGGTCGAAACGTGGCGTGAGATGAAAAATCTCATGCGAAAGCATTTCGTACCCCCTCATTTCCATAGAGATCTTCAGCGAAGGTATAGGCGTCTAGCGCAAGGATCTAGATCGGTTGACGAATATTATGAGGAGTTCGAACGTATTAGGAGCCGACTAGAGCTAGACGAGGACGAAGAAACGGTTATGGCACAGTTCGTAGACGGACTGCACGATAAGATCGGCTGCAAAGCGGAGCGCCATCCGTACTTAGAACCATGCTACTATTGAAATCGTAGAAACGTTAGAACGCTTACCTCAATCGATCCGGG
>NW_010966911.1:0-547 GCF_000463585.1 Tarenaya hassleriana
CAAGACTTCTTGGTCCGAAACTTCCTCTCCTGGTCCGCCGAGCCTCCCCGTGTTAAGCTCCAAACTCGCAGTCCGGGGCTGACCAACTCTTGGTCAGCCGGACTGCGTAACTGGGCAGAAAAATCAGACGAAAAATTTCGTCTTCATCTGTTTCCTTGCTCAGTTCTAATCCGTTTTCGCTCAATTTTCTCGAGTCAATTCATGATTTAGTACTCTACATATCCTAGTATAGTTTCATAAATTAATCTACCATAGATTTCAATTTATGACAGACTTATACTTAGATCAAAACAAGCAAAAATCAAGTTTGAAACAATTTTCAAACTTGCTCAAATGCGATCGTTCATCACCGAAACCGACGAACCGAGCTCTGATACCACTGATGGGTCGCACGGGGACCTCGAGCAACGGTTCACAACCGGTCTCGGGTCTGGTCCGCGGGCTTGCGCAGCGGAATTGGCGTTCAAAACGATTTTGAACCGCCCACGGACCATGGTTTCGGTGAAGAACCTCTTGGAGAGTAGAACTAACCTTTTGATTCCGAATC
>NW_010966912.1:0-765 GCF_000463585.1 Tarenaya hassleriana
TATAGTCGGTACCCACTGAAATAAAGTATTTGCTAGATATAGTCGGTATAAAGGTAAAAAGTTGACAAATACTTTATTTCTCTTTGTTGTGTTTTTATATAGTATGCGTTAGTCCAAAAAATAATTTTATTGCTGAATTAAGGGTTACTTTCTTTCAAAATTGTTTGTTCTTAACGTCTTTGGCAAATGAGTCCGTATCTGTGGGAAATTGTTTGTCATACTACCCACATGTCTGCTGCAAGATTCTCAATATAGTTTCTTATCTAAACCATCTCTGTAGACCAGGAGTCAGAGTGTTGGTGTGAAGGTACTTCATTTAGTTTGAACTATATGGCACAAAAAGTAGGAATTCAATAATTTAGTTTTAGGGATAATCGCATCGAAATACCTGAACTTTTACAAAAATCCCACATAAATACCTGAACTATAAAATTGTCATATAAATACCTGAACTTTTCATAACTCCCACATAAATACCCAGACTTTTAAATTGTTTCCAAATCAACCATTTTTCCGTTAACGTCGTTAAACGTTAATGTTCACTCAGTAAAAAATGCTGACTTAGCAATGACTCAACAAAAAAACATGCTGAATCAGCAAAATACTGCTGACTCAGCAAAAGAATGTTATTAAATATCTAAATTTTTATCTACATATATTTAAATTAATATATATATATATATAAATATATATATATATTAAAAAAAATTATTTATAATTAATAAAATATATATACACATAACTACAATATATATATATATATAT
>NW_010966913.1:0-764 GCF_000463585.1 Tarenaya hassleriana
TTATTATTATTATTATTATTATTATTATTATTATTATTATTATTATTATTATTATTATCACCTATCGCAATATTATGTATGATACACTTTATAAGTTAACCAACCAATTATTGTGATGTCTTCATCGAATCTTATAAAGTCAGGGGACTTTTGGATAAACATGTTGAAATCTACCTTTTATACAAACTAATTCTACACATACCACTTTCTCTCTATCATCATATGATAGTATGATCATGACTATAACATTAAATTAAATTTATGATAATTTCGCCAAGTAATTATTATAATATATAAGGCGTAACCAAAGCGATTTCAGAGAATTCTAATAGACGTAAAATCGTCTCCAAAGCGATTTTTCAACACAAGGTGTGGATTGACGATATAGGGTGAACGATTGAGCATCCGCTAGTTAGAATTCGCTTGTACACCGTTAAGAATGTAGTTCCATGTTATAGGATTTGTAAAATCTGTTCTGTTATTTTTTTTTTACATGAAACCCTAAAAGTAAAACCCAACATATACCCTGCAAAAAAGTAAAATGTGTAAATATACGCTCTGCTTTCTCTTGTGACGCCCGTGTAAACTTTGTACAACCATCTTGTAGTTACTAATGTGGTAAATTCAATTTGTGAATACCTATAAAACACTGGATTGTTTGAAGTTTACAACCGTACGAGTAAACCGTAATCATACACAACCATGGAGAATTAAACATTGTAGGACCCGTGATATCTCCTTGCCAAATAGAAGAAGGATTATCG
>NW_010966914.1:0-409 GCF_000463585.1 Tarenaya hassleriana
GAGGGATGTCAGGAGATAGTATCAGACGCTCTACAGGACGGGTAGATTTGGGCGAGTCTGCTGCTTTGAAAGCGGTCATGTCTGATATATCGGCAATCAAGCAACACATAGGGCTCAAGAATACATCTAACCCGCCGAAAGTCTAGCCTGGCATGTTTCTGGTTGATCAGGCAGCATCAGAGGAAGAACCGGTTGAGGATGTCAACTACGTAGGAAGGAATCAGTACCAGAATCCTTCCAATCTCTACAACCCGAACGCGCCTAGGAACCATCCTGGTTTCTCCTACGGAAACCCGAACGAAGCATTGAATGCACAGCAACAGGGCATTTCCAGAATCCCTCAGAATCCCCCGGGCTTCACTCAGTTACGTTTTCAGGGGCAGAATCAGGGATATGCGCAACAGAATCC
>NW_010966915.1:0-581 GCF_000463585.1 Tarenaya hassleriana
CGCCAAATGGATGCCAATTTCAAATGTTATTCCTTGACGAACCGAAGGAAGATTCAATATGTGGCTGCCCATCTTGCCGAAGATGCCATCACATGGTCGGAACGAGAAGAAAGCAATCGACGCCGTGCACATTATGATCCGGTTTCCACTTGGAAGGAGATGAAAATCCTCATGCGAAAAAGGTATGTCCCTCGACATTGTCTTCGTGAATTGCAATATAGATTTGATAACATCATGCAGGAAGACAAGACAGTTAAGGGATACTTTGAAGAATTTGAACAGCTTCTCATTTACTTGAAAATCGACGACGACGAAGAAGCTCTCATGGCACACTTTCTCGATGGTTTGCAAGACCAAATAGCAAGAAAGGTAGAACAAAAGGTCTATCATGACTTACAGGATCTCGTGCATTCGGCGATTAAAATAGAGCAACACATGAACAAAGCACCAACAAGGAGGCACACACAAGCACAAAAACCTCTAAGCAATAGCTTTGTCAAAGTCGAAGACAAAGACAAGGCGAAGAATCATGATGCTCGACACAAGGAGGACTCAACCGTATCTTCAAAGGCGGTCACCGC
>NW_010966916.1:0-764 GCF_000463585.1 Tarenaya hassleriana
ATGCACGAGAGAAAACGACGGAAAACTGAGTCGGGAGGGTCCAGACCCGACGGTCCGGATGTGTGGTCCGTCCGTTCTGGGAAGCAGAACGGACGGTCCACGATAACACGCAGACCGTCCGTTCCAGGTTCCAGTTTTCCGAAAATTAAACCGAAATTAGGGTTAAATCACTTTATAAGAAAGAGATTAGAACCCTAATGAACATGAGACTTTTTGGGAGCCGACTTTCAGAGAATTCTAAGAGCTTTTGGTGAGATCCAAAGAGTTCAAAGAATCAAAGTCTCGTTTTCTCAAAGTGCACAAAAACCGAATAGAGATTCGAGTCCTAGCAGACAAGTTCCAACCGTTGGAATCCATCCCGAGGTGTGGATACGTGTAGAGGGCGAGGTAATCTTCCTCCCTAAGTGATCGGACGAATTCTTCAGTTGATACAGGCCCCGGACCGATTGATGTAAGCGTTCTAACGTTTCTACGAATCATAGCAGCATGGTTCTAGGGTTTCATTAAATATTTGTTTTATATCCGCTGCGCAAACCCTAGAATCGATCTCTTAGGAATTAGATTCGCTCATGAGATGCCAGGAAACCCAACACAAGCGTGGTACCGATGGGATGTTCAGACGATGCATTCCCGAGGAAGAAGTGCAACAGGTACTTTTCCATTGCCACTCTTCTGATTATGCAGGTCATTTCGCCGCTTCGATCTCTATTTTGATTTCGTAGAACCCGATCACGCACGTTTTAGGATTTGAATTGTTTGAATCC
>NW_010966917.1:0-996 GCF_000463585.1 Tarenaya hassleriana
GCGCATGTTATAGATCAGCGCGACCATGGTGTCTATACGTAGTTATTAAGAAAAGCTTTCTGATGATATACAAAAAGAATTATTTGGACACTTTTTGTGGAAGT
Organism: Tarenaya hassleriana; assembly: GCF_000463585.1. NCBI lineage: Eukaryota > Viridiplantae > Streptophyta > Magnoliopsida > Brassicales > Cleomaceae > Tarenaya > Tarenaya hassleriana. Next base: position 105 of record NW_010966917.1, read on the forward strand.
TATGAAATTAACAATAGGATCAACCAACTGATGTATTCACGTAGTTATTAAAATAACTTTCTAATGACATAAAGAAAGAATTATTTGGACACGTTTTGTGGAAGCTATGAAGTTAACAATAGGATCAACCAACAATAGATAAACTCATCGGGCATGACTCGTTATTTGGTTCGAATTGTTGACCATATGCCGATGGCTGGCGATTCGAGTCGACTTCTGAATCATCAGATCACATACAGAACGATGGATATTAATTGGGATTGATTTTCAGATCATCGGATTATTCGTCGTGAGATGGATGCCGATTTTTATCGATATGTAGGGACTAGATCAATGTGTTGTCTAAATATGCTCATAACGTTTAGCACATATATAAGATCTGCGCGATCATGATGTCTTTACGTAGTTATTAAAAAAAACTTTCTAATGACATAAAGAAAGAATTATTTAGACACGTTTTATGGAAGTTATCAAGATAACAATAGTATCAACCAACAATAGATAAACTCATCGGGCATGACTCGTTATTTGGTTCGAATTGTTGACCATATGCCGATGGCTGGCGATTCGAGTCGACTTCTGAATCATCAAATCACATACCGGACAATGGATATTAATTTGGATTGATTTTCAGATCATCAGATTATTCGTCGAGAGATGGATGCCGATTTTTATCGATATGTAGGGACTAGATCAATGTGTTGTCTAAATATACTCATAACTTTTAGCGCATGTTATAGATCAGCGCGACCATGGTGTCTATACGTAGTTATTAAGAAAAGCTTTCTAATGATATACAAAAAGAATTATTTGGACACTTTTTGTGGAAGTTATGAAGTTAACAATAGGATCAACCAACAATAGATAAACTCATCGAGCATGACTCGTTATT
>NW_010966917.1:1271-3402 GCF_000463585.1 Tarenaya hassleriana
TTATCAAGTTAACAATAGGATCAACCAACAATAGATAAACTCATCGGGCATGACTCGTTATTTGGTTCGAATTGTTGACCATATGCCGATGGCTAGCGATTCGAGTCGACTTCTGAATCATCAGATCACATACCGGACAATGGATATTAATTTAGATTGATTTTTAGATCATCATATTATTCGTCGAGAGATGGATGCCGATTTTTATCGATATATAAGGACTAGATCAATGTGTTGTCTTAAAATGCTCATAACGTTTAGCACATATATTAGATCTGCGCGATCATGATGTCTTTACGTAGTTATTAAAAAAAACTTTCTAATGACATAAAGAAAGAATTATTTGGACACGTTTTGTGGAAGCTATGAAGTTAACAATAGGATCAACCAACAATAGATAAACTCATCGGGCATGACTCGTTATTTGGTTCGAATTGTTGACCATATGCCGATGGCTGGCGATTCGAGTCGACTTCTGAATCATCAGATCACATACCGAACGATGGATATTAATTTGGATTGATTTTTAGATCATCGGATTATTCGTCGAGAGATGGATGCCGATTTTTATCGATATGTAGGAACTAGATCAATGTGTTGTCTAAATATGCTCATAACTTTTAGCGCATGTCATAGATCAGTGCGACCATGGTGTCTATACGTAGCTATTAAGAAAAGCTTTCTAATGACATAAAGAGAGAATTATTTAGACACGTTTTATGGAAGTTATCAAGATAACAATAGGATCAACCAACAATAGATAAACTCATCGGGCATGACTCGTTTTTTGGTTCGAATTGTTGACCATATGCCGATGGCTGGCGATTCGGGTCGACTTCTGAATCATCAGATCACATACCGGACGATGGATATTAATTTGGATTGATTTTTAGATCATCGGATTATTTGTCGAGAGATGGATACCGATTTTTATCGATATTTAAGGACTAGATCAATGTGTTGTCTAAATATGCTCATAACTTTTAGCACATATATTAGATCTGTGCGATCATGGTGTCTTTACGTAGTTATTAAAAAAAACTTTCTAATGACATAAAGAAAGAATTATTTAGACAGGTTTTATGGAAGTTATCAAGATAACAATAAGATCAACCAACAATAGATAAACTCATCGGGCATGACTCGTTATTCGGTTCGAAATGTTGACCATATGCCGATGGCTGGCGATTCGAGTCGACTTCTGAATCATCAGATCACATATCAGACGATGGATATTAATTTGGATTGATTTTTAGATCATCGGATTATTCGTCGAGAGATGGATGCCGACTTTTATCGATATATAAGGACTAGATCAATGTATTATCTAAATATGCTCATAACTTTTAGCACATATATTAGATCTGTGCGATCATGGTGTCTTTACGTAGTTATTAAAAAAAACTTTCTAATGACATAAAGAAAGAATTATTTAGACACGTTTTATGGAAGTTATCAAGATAACAATAGGATCAACCAACAATAGATAAACTCATCGGGCATGACTCGTTATTTGGTTCGAATTGTTGACCATATGCCGATGGCTGGCGATTCGAGTCGACTTCTGAATCATCAGATCACATACCGGACGATGGATATTAATTTGGATTGATTTTTAGATCATCGGATTATTTGTCGAGGGATGGATGCCAATTTTTATCGATATTTAAGGACTAGATCAATGTGTTGTTTTAATATGCTCATAACTTTTAGCACATATATTAGATCTGTGCGATCATGGTGTCTTTACGTAGTTATTAAAAAAAACTTTCTAATGACATAAAGAAAGAATTATTTAGACACGTTTTATGGAAGTTATCAAGATAACAATAGGATCAACCAACAATAGATAAACTCATCGGGCATGACTCGTTATTTGGTTCGAAATGTTGACCATATGCCGATGGCTGGCGATTCGAGTCGACTTCTGAATCATCAGATCACTTACAGAACGATGGATATTAATTGGGATTGATTTTCAGATCATCGGATTATTCGTCGAGAGATGGATGCCGATTTTTATCGATATGTATGGACTAGATCAATGTATTTTCTAAATATGCTCATAACGTTTAGCGCATATATTAGATCAACGCGATCGTGGTGTCTTTACGTAGTTATTAAAAAAAAC
>NW_010966917.1:3634-4837 GCF_000463585.1 Tarenaya hassleriana
TTGGATTGATTTTTAGATCATCATATTATTCGTCGAGAGATGGATGCCGACTTTTATCGATATATAAGGACTAGATCAATGTATTGTCTTAATATGCTCATAACGTTTAGCACATATATTAGATCAGCGCGATTTTGGTGTCTTTACGTAGTTATTAAAAAAAGCTTTCTAATGACATAAAGAAAGAATTATTTAGACACGTTTTATGGAAGTTTTCAAGTTAACAATAGGATCAACCAACAATAGATAAACTCATCGGGCATGACTCGTTATTTGGTTCGAATTGTTGACCATATGCCGATGGCTGGCGATTCGAGTCGACTTCTGAATCATCAGATCACATACCGGACGATGGATATTAATTTGGATTGATTTTCAAATCATAGGATTACTCGTCGAGAGATGGATTCCGACTTTTATCGATATGTAGGGACTAGATCAATGTGTTGTCTAAATATGCTCATAACTTTTAGCGCATGTTATAGATCAGCGCGATGGTGTCTATACGTAGTTATTAAAAAAAACTTTCTAATGACATAGAGAAAGAATTATTTGGACACGTTTTGTGGAAGTTATGAAGTTAACAATAGGATCAACCAACAATAGATAAACTCATCGAGCATGACTCGTTATTTGGTTCGAATTGTTGACCATATGCCCATGGCTGGCGATTCGAGTCGACTTCTCAATCATCAAATCACATACCGGACGATGGATATTAATTTGGATTGATTTTCAAATCATTGGAATGTTCGTCGAGAGACGGATGCCGATTTTTATCGATATGTAGGAACTAGATTAATGTGTTGTCTAAATATGCTCATAACTTTTAGCGCATGTTATAGATCGGTGCGACCATGGTGTCTATACGTAGCTATTAAGAAAAGCTTTCTAATGACATAAAGAAAGAATTATTTAGACACGTTTTATGGAAGTTATCAAGATAACAATAGGATCAACCAACAATAGATAAACTCATCAGTCATGACTCGTTATTTGGTTCGAATTGTGGACCATATGCCGATGGCTGGCGATTCGAGTCGACTTCTGAATCATCAGATCACATACCGGACGATGGATATTAATTTGGATTGATTTTCAAATCATAGGATTACTCGTCGAGAGATGGATTCCGACTTTTATCGATATGTAGGGACTAGATCAATGTGTTGTCTAAATATGCTCATAACTTTTAGCGCATGT
>NW_010966917.1:6268-6718 GCF_000463585.1 Tarenaya hassleriana
TAACAATAGGATCAACCAACAATAGATAAACTCATCGGGCATGACTCGTTATTCGGTTCGAAATGTTGACCATATGCCGATGGCTGGCGATTCGAGTCGACTTCTGAATCATCAGATCACTTACAGAACGATGGATATTAATTGGGATTGATTTTCAGATCATCGGATTATTCGTCGTGAGATGGATGCCGATTTTTATCGATATGTAGGGACTAGATCAATGTATTGTCTAAATATGCTCATAACTTTTATCACATATATTAGATCTGTGCGATCATGGTGTCTTTACGTAGTTATTAAAAAAAACTTTCTAATGACATAAAGAAAGAATTATTTAGACACGTTTTATGGAAGTTATCAAGATAACAATAGGATCAACCAACAATAGATAAACTCATCGGGCATGACTCGTTATTTGGTTCGAATTGTTGACCATATGCCGATGGCTGG
>NW_010966917.1:7650-10385 GCF_000463585.1 Tarenaya hassleriana
TATTAAGAAAAGCTTTCTAATGACATAAAGAAAGAATTATTTAGACACGTTTTATGGAAGTTATCAAGATAACAATAGGATCAACCAACAATAGATAAACTCATCGGGCATGACTCGTTATTTGGTTCGAATTGTTGACCATATACCGATGGCTGGCGATTCGAGTCGACTTCTGAATCATCAGATCACATACCAGACGATGGATATTAATTTGGATTGATTTTCAAATCATCGGATTACTCGTCGAGAGATGGATGTCGAATTTTATCGATATATAGGGACTAGATCAATGTGTTGTCTAAATATGCTCATAACTTTTAGCGCATGTTATAGATCAGCGCGACCATGGTGTCTATACGTAGTTATTAAAAAAAACTTTCTAATGACATAGAGAAAGAATTATTTGGACACTCTTTGTGGAGGTTATGAAGTTAACAATAGGATCAACCAACAATAGATAAACTCATCGGGCATGACTCGTTATTTGGTTCGAATTGTTGACCATATCCCAATGGCTGGCGATTCGAGTCGACTTCTGAATCATCAGATCACATAGCGGACGATGGATATTAATTTGGATTGATTTTTAGATCATCGGATTATTCGTCGAGAGATGGATGCCGATTTTTATCGATATGTAGGGACTAGATCAATGTGTTGTCTAAATATGCTCATAACCTTTAGCGCATGTTATACATCAGCGCGACCATGGTGTCTATACGTAGTTATTAAGAAAAGCTTTCTAATGACATAGAGAAAGAATTATTTGGACACTTTTTGTGGAAGATATGAAGTTAACAAAGGATCAACCAACAATAGATAAACTCATCGGGCATGACTCGTTATTTAGCTCGAATTGTTGACCATATGCCGATGGCTGGCGATTCGAGTCGACTTCTGAATCATCAGATCACATACTGGATGATGGATATTAATTTGGATTGATTTTTAGATCATCGGATTATTCGTCGAGAGATGGATGCCGATTTTTATCGATATGTAGGGACTAGATCAATATGTTGTCTAAATATGCTCATAACGTTTAGCACATATATTAGATAGCGCGATCTTGGTGTCTTTACGTAGTTATTAAAAAAAGCTTTCTAATGACATAAAGAAAGAATTATTTAGACACGTTTTATGGAAGTTATCAAGATAACAATAGGATCAACCAACAATAGATAAACTCATCGGACATGACTCGTTATTTGGTTCGAATTGTTGACCATATCCCGATGGTTGGCGATTTGAGTCGACTTCTGAATCATCAGATCACATACCAGACGATGGATATTAATTTGGATTGATTTTTAGAACATCGGATTATTCGTCGAGAGATGGATGCCGATTTTTATCGATATGTAGGGACTAGATCAATGTGTTGTCTAAATATGCTCATAACTTTTAGCACATGTTATAGATCAGCGTGACCATGGTGTCTATACGTAGTTATTAAGAAAAGCTTTCTAATGATATACAAAAAGAATTATTTGGACACTTTTTGTGGAAGTTATGAAGTTAACAATAGGATCAACCAACAATAGATAAACTCATCGGGCATGACTCGTTATTTGGTTCGAATTGTTTACCGTATACCGGTGGCTAGCGATTCGAGTCGACTTCTGAATCATCAAATCACATATCGGACGATGGATATTAATTTGGATTGATTTTAGAACATCGGATTATTCGTCGAGAGATGGATGCCGATTTTTATCGATATTTAGGGACTAGATCAATGTGTTGTCTAAATATGCCAATAACTTTTAGCACATGTTATAGATCAGCGCGACCATGGTGTCTATACGTAGCTATTAAGAAACGCTTTCTAGTGACATAAAGAAAGAATTATTTAGACACGTTTTATGGAAGTTATCAAGATAACAATAGGATCAACCAACAATAGATAAACTCATCGGGCATGACTCGTTATTTGGTTCGAATTGTTGACCATATGTCGATGGCTGACGATTCGAGTCGACTTCTGAATCATCAGATCACATACCGGACGATGGATATTAATTTGGATTGATTTTTAGATCATCGGATTATTCGTCGAGAGATGGATGCCGATTTTTGTCGATATGTAGGGACTAGATCAATGTGTTGTCTAAATATACTCATAACGTTTAGCACATATATTAGATCAACGCGATCATGGTGTCTATACGTAATTATTAAAAAAAGCTTTCTAATGACATAAAGAAAGAATTATTTAGACACGTTTTATGGAAGTTATCAAGATAACAATAGGATCAACCAACAATATATAAACTCATCGGACATGACTCGTTATTTGGTTCAAATTGTTTACCGTATATCGGTGGCTAGCGATTCGAGTCGACTTCTGAATCATCAGATCACATACCAGACAGTGGATATTAATTTGGATTGATTTTTAGAACATCGGATTATTCGTCGAGAGATGGATGCCGATTTTTGTCGATATGTAGGGACTAGATCAATGTGTTGTCTAAATATGCTCATAACTTTTAGCGCATGTTGTAGATCAACGCGACCATGGTGTCTATACGTAGTTATTAAGAAAAGCTTTCTAATGATATACAAAAAGAATTATTTGGACACTTTTTGTGGAAGTTATGAAGTTAACAATAGGATCAACCAACAATAGATAAACTCATCGGGCATGACTCGTTATTTGGTTCCAATTGTTGACCATATGCCGATGGCTGGCGATTCGAGTAGACTTCTGAATCATAGATCACATACCGGAC
>NW_010966917.1:22838-23912 GCF_000463585.1 Tarenaya hassleriana
CGGTGGCTAGCGATTCGAGTCGACTTCTGAATCATCAGATAACATACCGGACGATGGATATTAACTTGGATTGATTTTTAGATCATCGGATTATTCGTCGAGAGATGGAGGCCGATTTTTACCGATATGTAGGGACTAGATCAATGTGTTGTCTAAATATGCTCATAACTTTTAGCCCATGTTACAGATCAGCGCGACCATGGTGTATATACGTAGTTATTAAGAAAAGCTTTTTAATGATATATAAAAAGAATTATTTGGACATTTTTTGTGGAAGTTATGAAGTTAATAATAGGATCTTCCAACAATAGATAAACTCATCGGGCATGACTCGTTATTTGGTTCGAATTGTTGACCATATGCCGATGGCTGGCGATTCGAGTCGACTTCTCAATCATCAGATCACATACCAGACGATGGATATTAATTTGGATTGATTTTTAGACTATCGGATTATTCGTCGAGAGATGGATTCCGATTTTTATCGATATGTAGGGACTAGATCAATATGTTGTCTAAAGATGCTCATAACGTTTAGCACATATATTAGATCAGTGTGATCATGGTGTCTATACGTAGTTATTAAAAAAAACTTTCTAATGACATAAAGAAAGAATTATTTAGACACGTTTTGTGGAAGTTTTCAAGTTAACAATAGGATCAACAAACAATAGATAAACTCATCGGGCATGACTCGTTATTTGGTTCGAATTGTTTACCGTATGCCGGGCTAGCGATTCGAGTCGACTTCTGAATCATTAGATCACATACCGGACGATGGATATTAATTTGGATTGATATTTAGATCATCGGATTATTCGTCGAGAAATGGATGACGATTTTTATCGATAAGTAAGGACTAGATCAATATGTTGTCTAAATATGCTCATAACGTTTAGCACATATATTAGATCAGCGCGATCTTGGTATCTTTACGTAGTTATTAAAAAAAGCTTTCTAATGACATAAAGAAAGAATTATTTAGACACGTTTTGTGGAAGTTTTCAAGTTAACAATAGGATCAATAAACAATAGATAAACTCATCAGGCATGACTCGTTATTTGGTTCGAATT
>NW_010966917.1:37352-37969 GCF_000463585.1 Tarenaya hassleriana
GGCATGACTCGTTATTTGGTTCGAATTGTTGACCATATGCCGATTGGCTGGCGATTCAGTCGACTTCTGAATCATCAGATCACATACCGGACGATGGATATTAATTTGGATTGATTTTTAGATCAACGGATTATTCGTCGAGAGATGGATGACGATTTTTATCGATATGTAAGGACTAGATCAATATGTTGTCTAAATATGCTTATAACGTTTAGCACATATATTAGATCAGCGCGATCTTGGTGTCTTTACGTAGTTATTAAAAAAAGCTTTCTAATGACATAAAGAATGAATTATTTAGACACGTTTTGTGGAAGTTTTCAAGTTAACAATAGGATCAACAAACAATAGATAAACTCATCGGGCATGACTCGTTATTTGATTCGAATTGTTTACCGTATGCCGGTGGCTAGCGATTTGAGTCGACTTCTGAATCATCAGATCACATACCGGACGATGGATATTAATTTGGATTGATTTTAGAACATCGGATTATTCGTCGAGAGATGGATGCCGATTTTTATCGATATGTAGGGACTAGATCAATGTGTTGTCTAAATATGCTCATAACTTTTAGCGCATGTTATAGATCAGCGCGACCATGGTGTCTATACGTA
>NW_010966917.1:38540-40539 GCF_000463585.1 Tarenaya hassleriana
CGCGATCATGGTGTCTTTACGTAGTTATTAAGAAAAATTTTCTAATGACATAAAGAAAGAATTATTTAGACACGTTTTATGGAAGTTATCAAGATAACAATAGGATCATTCAACAATAGATAAACTCATCGGGCATGACTCGTTATTTGGTTCGAATTGTTTACCGTATGCCGGTGGCTAGCGATTTGAGTCGACTTCTGAATCATCAGATCACATACCGGACGATGGATATTAATTTGGATTGATTTTCAGATCATCGGATTATTCGTCGAGATAGTTGCCGATTTTTATCGATATGTAGGGACTAGATCAATGTGTTGTCTAAATATGCTCATAACTTTTAGCGCATGTTATAGATCAGCGCGACCATGGTGTCTATACGTAGTTATTAAGAAAAGCTTTCTAATGATATACAAAAAGAATTATTTGGACACTTTTTGTGGAAGTTATGAAGTTAATAATAGGATCAACCAACAATAGATAAACTCATCGGGCATGACTCGTTTTTTGGTTCGAATTGTTGACCATATGCCGATGGCTGGCGATTCGAGTCGACTTCTCAATCATCAGATCATATACAAGACGATGGATATTAATTTGGATTGATTTTTAGACCATCGGATTATTCGTCGAGAGATGGATTCCGATTTTTATCGATATGTAGGGACTAGATCAATATGTTGTCTAAATATGCTCATAACGTTTAGCACATATATTAGATCAGCGCGATCATGGTGTCTATACGTAGTTATTAAAAAAAACTTTCTAATGACATAAAGAAAGAGTTATTTAGACACGTTTTGTGGATGTTATCAAGTTAACAATAGGATCAACCAACAATAGATAAACTCATCGGGCATGACTCGTTATTTGGTTCGAATTGTTTACCGTATGCCGGTGTCTAGCGATTCGAGTCGACTTCTGAATCATCAGATCACATACCGGACGACGGATATTAATTTGGATTGATTTTTAGATCATCGGATTATTCGTCGAGAGATGGATGCCGATTTTTATCGATATATAGGGACTAGATCAATGTGTTATCTAAATATGCTCATAACTTTTAGCGCATGTTCTAGATCAGCGCGACCATGGTGTCTATACGTAGTTATTAAGAAAAGCTTTCTAATGATATACAAAAAGAAATATTTGGACACTTTTTGTGGAAGTTATGAAGTTAATAATAGGATCAACCAACAATAGATAAACTCATCGGGCATGACTCGTTATTTGGTTCGAATTGTTTACCGTATGCCGGTGTCTAGCGATTCGAGTCGACTTCTCAATCATCAGATCATATACAAGACGATGAATATTAATTTGGATTGATTTTTAGACCATCGGATTATTCGTCGAGAGATGGATTCCGATTTTTATCGATATGTAGGGACTAGATCAATATGTTGTCTAAATATGCTCATAACGTTTAGCACATATATTAGATCACCGCGATCATGATGTCTATACGTAGTTATTAAAAAAAACTTTCTAATGACATAAAGAAAGAATTATTTAGACACGTTTTATGGAAGTTATAAAGATAACAATAGGATCAATCAACAATAGATAAACTCATCGGGCATGACTCGCTATTTGGTTCGAATTGTTTACCATATGTCGGTGGCTAGCGATTCGAGTCGACTTCAGAATCATCAGATCACATATCGGACGATGGATATTAATTTGGACTGATTTTTAGATCATCGGATTATTCGTCGAGAGATGGAGGCCGATTTTTATCGATATGTAGGGACTAGATCAATGTGTTGTCTAAATATGCTCATAACTTTTAGCGCATGTTATAGATCAGCGCGACCATGTGTCTATACATAATTATTAAGAAAAGCTTTCTAATGATATACAAAAAGAATTATTTAGACACATTTTGTGGAAGTTATGAAGTTAACAATACGATCAACCAACAATAGATAAACTCATCGGGCATGACTCGTTATTTGGTTCGAATTGTTGACCATATGCCGATGGCTGGCGATTC
>NW_010966917.1:41619-43947 GCF_000463585.1 Tarenaya hassleriana
TTATTAAGAAAAGCTTTCTAATGATATACAAAAAGAATTATTTGGACACTTTTTGTGGACGTTATGAAGTTAACAATAGGATCAACCAACAATAGATAAACTCATCGGGCATGACTCGTTATTTGGTTCGAATTGTTTACCGTATGTCGGTGGCTAGCGATTCGAGTCGATTTCTGAATCATCAGATCACATACCGGATGATGGATATTAATTTGGATTGATTTTTAGACCATCGGATTATTCGTCGAGAGATGGATGCCGATTTTTATCGATATGTAGGGACTAGATCAATGTGTTGTCTAAATATGCTCATAACTTTAAGCCATGTTATAGATCAGCGCGACCATGGTGTCTATACGTAGTCATTAAGAAAAGCTTTCTAATGATATACAAAAAGAATTATTTGGACACTTGTTGTGGAAGTTATGAAGTTAACAATAGGATCAACCAACAATAGATAAACTCATCGGGCATGACTCGTTATTTGGTTCGAATTGTTTACCATATGTCGGTGGCTAGCGATTCGAGTCGACTTCTGAATCATCAGATCACATATCGGACGATGGATATTAATTTGGATTGATTTTTAGATCATCGGATTATTCGTCGAGAGATGGATACCGATTTTTATCGATATGTAGGGACTAGATCAATGTGTTGTCTAAATATGCTCATAACGTTTAGCCCATATATTAGATCTTCGCGATCATGGTGTCTTTACGTTTTGTGGATGTTATCAAGTTATGTTGGTTTAGTGCTTTATGATGTACTGTTTATGAGCTTTCTTTAGATACAATCGATGTATTGATACTTTCTATGGTTTTATGAGAGTATTTGATTCATTACATGTTCTTGCATACTAGATCTGTTATGAAATCCATGTATCATTATGAATGATACTAAACTCCCTTGTTTTGTGTCGTTATGGGAATAACGACATAATAAGACTAGTATGATGTGTGATTGATGATCATAGAGATGATCATAGGTATTGGATACGATCACAGTCATAGGTATTCGTTGGAGAACGGAATACTGGATTGACCCGCATGAGATTGTCACATGGACTAGCGTCATGAATTGAATCTCATATGGCGGTTCCATGATTGGATCCTAAGACCTGAGATATCTACGGAATCCAACATGAGGAGTTGCGTGCTTTGAATACGTCAAACGTTCTGCGTAACAGGAGAACTATAAAGGCGTGTATCAGGTACGAAACGAATCATGTGTTGGATTGTAGATAGTCAAGACGGGATTTGTACATCTCGTAAAAGAGAGAGATATCGCTGGGCCCCTCGTGTGAGCGAGACTGTAGAAATGTGTGGCCGCACTATAGACGAACGTCGTCTATTTCAGACAGTCGAACTCAGTGAACGAGAAAGCAGTCGAATCAGATAAGGTGGCTTGTCCATGCCTTATGTTCGACATATGATATCGCGATACAAAAGGATCATCAACCGGAATCATCACCGGCGTTCGTATGATCACGAACAAACTCTATTCGAGATAGGTAGTCATAGTGTCTTGCTAGACACCGCCTATGACTTGTATCGCACGAGGAAACGATAAAAAACCGAGACAGAAGGGTCTGGAACGGGCGGACCGGAAGTCCAGAATGGACGGTCCACCAAGTCCAGACCCGACGGTCCAGAGTGCGCGGTCTGTCCGTTCCAGAAGGTCTGGAACGGACGGTCCACGTGCATTTCTGGACCGTCCGTTCTGGGCTCAGGGTATTTCCGAAATTAAACCGAATTAGGGTTAAATCACCTTATAAGAAGGAGATTAAAAAACCCTAACTGGGTAGAGAGAAAAGAGCCGACTTTTGGCAGAAAAGAGAGAGTTTCTGTTTTTGGTGAGATCCAAAAAGCTCAACAAGTTCTAAGTCTCGTTTTCTCGAAGTGCAAAAACCGAATAGAGATTCGAGTCCTAGCAGACAAGTTCCAATCGTTGGAATCCATCCCGAGGTGTGGATACGTGTAGAGGGCGAGGTAATCTTCCTGTCTAAGTGATCGGACGAATTCTTCAGTTGATACAGGCCCCGGATCGATTGAGGTAAGCGTTCTAACGTTTCTACGATTCATTAGAAGCATGGGTCTAGGGTTTATTAAAATTTTGTTTTATATCCGCTGCGCAAACCCTAGAATCGATCTCTTAGGAATAGGATTCGCTTTAGAGATCCCAGGAAACCCAACAGTGGTATCAGAGCCTGGTTGCTCTGTTTTGTTTTCGTAGAACCCGATCACACACGTTTTAGGATTTGAATTGTTTGAATCCATGTTTGCTATGATATCTATGCATGTTTGATTATTGAATCTAGTGTAGATT
>NW_010966917.1:44843-45517 GCF_000463585.1 Tarenaya hassleriana
GGAATAGGATTCGCTCTAGAGATCCCAGGAAACCCAACAGTGGTATCAGAGCCTGGTTGCTCTGTTTTGTTTTCGTAGAACCCGATCACGCACGTTTTAGGATTTGAATTGTTTGAATCCATGTTTGCTTTGATGTCTATGCATGTTTGATGATTGAATCTAGTGTAGATTGCATGTTTCATGTTGCATAGAGTGCAGGAGTTCGAATTTTGGGTGTACAGAAGAATTCGGATCGGTTTGGGGTCTGATCGGAGACGAGAACGAGGGGAAACGTGATCTGATCAAGTAAACCTACCCTAGACCGTCCGTTCTGGGTATGCCAGACCGGACGGTCCAAGGGTGACAGACTGATTGGCACAGAACGGAAGGTTGGACCGTCCGTTCTGCCATGCAGAACGTCCGTTCTACTAGGCTGAACGTCCGTTCTGACTTCTAAGTCGAGACCGAACGTTCTGCCAGCCTGGAACGTCCGTTCTTCCTCTAGAACGGACGGTCCAAAGTTCAGATTCCGAAAAATTCCGTTTTCGATGTCCGATTACGCAATCGTTGCATAATCTGATCAACTGTGACTCAAATAGACATGATTCATTCTTATGGATGGTCCATAGTGGATGAATACATGTAACTTAATCAAGATATAGAATATGCTTGATTGAGTGGGAGCTCCGGGATTG
>NW_010966917.1:46810-48274 GCF_000463585.1 Tarenaya hassleriana
GGGTTGCGAGGAAGTAGACAGTTGGCAAAAGGAGAAGTAGATCTCCGCGTTGGGAATGAAGCAAAGGTTGCTGCATTAGCCATCGGGACTTACGATCTGACTTTACCTTCTGGACTTGTATTGGAGTTGCATGATTGTTGTTTTGTTCCTGCTATCAGTAAGAACATTATATCGATTTTATGCTTAGACTCGGATGGTTTTAGATTTGTTATTGAGTACAAATATCTGTCCATTTATAAAGGTGATTTATTTTATAGTAAAGGTTACCATATTAATGGCATTTATGTTTTGGATGACGAACCGTCTAGATACAGGTCAATCTATAATGTTTGTGCCAAATGGTTTAAGCCGAACGACTTAAACCCGACCTTCCTCTGGCATTGTCGTCTAGGCCATATAAACGAGAAGCACATTCAGAAGCTTCATTCTGAAGGTCTTCTAGATTCATTTGACTTTGAGTCTCTTGAATCTTACGATTCTTGTTTGATGGGCAAGATGACAAAGCATCCTTTCAAAGGGAAAGGACAGAGAGCGACAGAGTTATTGGATCTGATACATAGTGATGTATGCGGACCAATGAGCTGTCCAGCTAGAGGAGGTTATCTGTATTTCGTTACGTTCACTGATGATTTCAGTCGATACGGTTATGTCTATTTGATGAGACATAAGTCTGAAACACTTGAAATGTTCAAGGCTTTCAGAAACGAAGTACAGAACCAACTTGGCAAGACGATCAAGACACTTCGATCCGATCGTGGTGGCGAGTATATGAGCCAAGAGTTCACTGACTATCTGGTTGATTGTGGCATTGTATCACAATTAACTCCTCCTGGAACGCCACAATGGAACAGCGTGTCTGAACGGAGGAACCGAACACTGTTAGACATGGTTCGGTCTATGACGAGTCAGACAGATCTTCCGAAGTCCTTCTAGGGCTATGCTTTAGAGACCGCTGCATACCTGCTAAACAGGAGTCCAACGAAGTCGGCTGAAACGACACCATATGAGATATGGACGGGAAAGCATCCCGCGTTGTCGTTTGTCAGAATTTGGGGTTATGACGCTTATGTGAAGCGTCAGATGACTGATAAGTTATCCTCCAAATCTAATAAGTGTTTATTTGTAGGCTACCCTAAGAAAACTAAGGGTTACTACTTCTACATTCCGGCAGAGAACAAAGTGTTCATTGCCAGGAACTTGTTCACTCGGCTCAGTGTCTACTTGCTGCTCTCGAACTTCCTCAAGTTCGATCATACTCCCACTGACTTTTTTGGAGACGAACTCTCGCTCCATAAAAGTCGCATTCCTGGCAATGAACACCTTGTTCTCTGCCGGAATGTAGAAGTAGTAACCCTTAGTTTCCTTAGGGTAGCCTACAAATAAACACTTATCAGATTTGGAGGATAACTTATCAGCCATCTGACGCTTCACGTAAGCGTCGCAACCCCAAATTCTGACAAACGA
>NW_010966917.1:48788-52795 GCF_000463585.1 Tarenaya hassleriana
CAGTTTTCTATGAAGGGCCTAGGAGAAGCGGCATATATTCTTGGAATAAAGATCTATAGAGATAGATCGAGGCGTCTTCTAGGATTGTGTCAGAGTACTTACATCGATAAGGTCTTGAAACGGTTCAAGATGCAAGATTCCAAGAAAGGAACGTTACCGATGAGCAGTGGCACAGTTCTCTGCAGGAGTCAGTGTCCTACGACATCTGCTGAGCGAGAACGCATGGACCGGATTCCATATGCTTCGGCAATTGGATCCATCATGTATGCCATGCTTTGTACTCGACCGGATGTATCCTACGCGTTGAGCATTACGAGTAGATACCAGTCAGATCCAGGTGACTACAGTACTTGAGAAGGACTAAGGATGTATTCTTGGTATACGGTGGGTTGGAAGACGAGCTCGCTGTAAGAGGTTACACCGATGCTAGTTTCCAGTCAGACCCTATGACTACAGATCGCAGTCTGGCTATGTTTTCTGCTTGAACGGAGGCACTGTTAGCTGGAAGAGTTCCAAGCAGGCGACCGTTGCAGATTCTACTACAGAAGCTGAGTATATTGCAGCGTCGGACGTAGCAAAGGAAGCTGTTTGGATCAGGAAGTTTGTTGGCGACTTGGGTGTCATTCCAAGTGCTGATAGCCCCATTGCTCTGTATTGTGACAACAATGGAGCGATCGCACAAGCGAAAGAACCCAGATCCCATCAACGATGCAAACACATACTCATACGATTTCACCTTATCAGGGAGATAATAGACAGAGGAGACGTGCACATTTCAGAGTGTCGACAGATGACAACATTGCCGATCCGTTGACGAAGCCTCTCCCTTCGTCGAAGCATGAGGGTCATGTTAGGGATATGGGCATTAGATGGTTAGCAGGTCATGATTAGAGCAAGTGGGAGATTGTTGGTTTAGTGCTCTATGATGTACTGATTATGAGCTTTGTTAAGTTACATTCGATGTATAGATACTTTCTATGTGTTTTTATGAGTATTTTATTCATTACATGTTCTTGCATACTGGATCTGTTATGAAATCCATGTATCATTATGAATGATACCAAACTCCCTAGTCTTGTGTCATTATGGGAATAACGACATAATAAGACTAGTATGATGTGTGATTGATGATCACATAGATGATATAGGTATTTGGATACGATCACAATCATAGGTATTCGTTGCAGAACGGAATACTGGACTGACCCGCATGAGATTGTCACATGGACTAGCGTCATGACTTGAATCTCATATGACGGTTGCATGATTGGATCCTAAGACCTGAGACATTTACGGAATCCAACATGAGGAGTTGCGTGCTTTGAATACGTCAAATGTCCTGCGTAACAGGAGGACTATAAAGACTCGTATCAGGTACGAAACGAATCATGTGCTGGATTGTAGATAGTCAAGACGGGATTTGTACCTCTCGTAAAAGAGAGAGATATCGCTGGGCCCCTCGTGTGAGCGAGACTGTAGAAATGTGTTGCCGCACTATAGACGAACGTCGTCTATTTCAGACAGTCGAACTCAGTGAACGAGAAAGCAGTCGAATCAGATAAGGTGGCTTGTCCATGCCTTATGTTCGACATATGATATCGCGATACAAAAGGATCATCAACCGGAATCATCTCTGGCGTTCGTAAAGATCACGAACAAACTCTATTCGAGATAGGTAGTCATAGTGTCTTGCTAGAGACCGCCTATGACTTGTATATCCGAAATAGAGATTTCGGGTTATACTGCTATATCGAATGAGCCTACAGGGTCACACACGCAGGGAAGGACGAAACCGCACGAGGAAACGATAAAAAACCGAGACAGAAGGGTCTGGAACGGGCGGACCGGAAGTCCAGAATGGACGGTCCACCAAGTCCAGACCCGACGGTCCAGAGTGCGCGGTCTGTCCGTTCCAGAAGGTCTGGAACGGACGGTTCACTAACGCAGACCGTCCGTTCTGCTTGCTGGAACGGACGGTCCACGTGCATTTCTGGACCGTCCGTTCTGGGCTCAGGGTCTTTCCGAAATTAAACCGAATAAGGGTTAAATCACCTTATAAGAAGGAGATTAAAAAACCCTAACTGGGTAGAGGAAAAAGAGAGCCGACTTTTGCAGTTCTTGGAGAGTTTTTGGTGAGATCCAAAAAGCTTAACAAGTTCTAAGTCTCGTTTTCTCGAAGTGCAAAAACCGAATAGAGATTCGAGTCCTAGCAGACAAGTTCCAATCGTTGGAATCCATCCCGAGGTGTGGATACGTGTAGAGGGCGAGGTAATCTTCCTGTCTAAGTGATCGGACGAATTCTTCAGTTGATACAGGCCCCAGATAGATTGAGGTAAGCGTTCTAACGTTTCTACGATTCATTAGAAGCATGGTTCTAGGGTTTATTAAAATTTTGTTTTATATCCGCTGCGCAAACCCTAGAATCGATCTCTTAGGAATAGGATTCGCTTTAGAGATCCCAGGAAACCCAACAAGTTAACAATAGGATCAACCAACAATAGATAAACTCATCGGGCATGACTCGTTATTTGGTTCGAATTGTTTACCGTATGCCGGTGTCTAGCGATTCGAGTCGACTTCTGAATCATCAGATCACATACCAGACGATGGATATTAATTTGGATTGATTTTTAGATCATCGGATTATTCGTCGAGAGATGGATGCCGATTTTTATCGATATATAGGGACTAGATCAATGTGTTGTCTAAATATGCTCATAACTTTTAGCGCATGTTCTAGATCAACGCGACCATTGTGTCTATACGTAGTTATTAAGAAAAGCTTTCTAATGATATACAAAAAGAATTTTTTGGACACTTTTTGTGGAAGTTATGAAGTTAATAATAGGATCAACCAACAATAGATAAACTCATCGGGCATGACTCGTTATTTGGTTCGAATTGTTGACCATATGCCGATGGCTGGCGGTTCGAGTCGACTTCTCAATCATCAGATCACATACCAGACGATGGATATTAATTTGGATTGATTTTTAGACCATCGGATTATTCATCGAGAGATGGATTCAGATTTTTATCGATATGTAGGGACTAGATCAATATGTTGTCTAAATATGCTCATAACGTTTAGCACATATATTAGATCAGTGCGATCATGGTGTCTATACGTAGTTATTAAAAAAACTTTCTAATGACATAAAGAAAGAATTATTTAGACACGTTTTATGGAAGTTATCAAGATAACAATAGGATCAACCAATGATAGATAAACTCATCGGGCATGACTCGTTATTTGGTTCGAATTGTTTACCATATGTCGGCGGCTAGTGATTCGAGTCGACTTCTGAATCATCAGATCACATATCGGACGAGGATATTAATTTGGATTGATTTTTAGATCATCGGATTATTCGTCGAGAGATGGAGGCCGATTTTTATCGATATGTAGGGACTAGATCAATGTGTTGTCTAATTATGCTCATAACTTTTAGTGCATGTAATAGATCAGCGCGACCATGGTGTCTATACGTAGTTATTAAGAAAAGCTTTCTAATGATATACAAAAACAATTATTTGGACACTTTTTGTGGAAGTTATGAAGTTAACAATAGGATCAACAACAATAGATAAACTCATCGGGCATGACTAGTTATTTGGTTCGAATTGTTGACCATATGCCGATGGCTGGCGATTCGAGTCGACTTCTGAATCATCAGATCACATACCGGACGATGGATATTAATTTGGATTGATTTTTAGATCATCGGATTATTCGTCGAGAGATGGATGCCGATTTTTATCGATATGTAGGGACTAGATCAATGTGTTGTCTAAATATGCTCATAACTTTTAGCGCATGTTATAGATTAGCGCGACCATGGTGTCTATACGTAGTCATTAAGAAAAGCTTTCTAATGATATACAAAAAGAATTATTTGGACACTTTTTGTGGAAGTTATGAAGTTAACAATAGGATCAACCAACAATAGATAAACTCATCGGGCATGACTCGTTATTTGGTTCGAATTGTTTACCGTATGCCGGTG
>NW_010966917.1:55342-57913 GCF_000463585.1 Tarenaya hassleriana
AGCACATATATAAGATCTGCGCGATCATGGTGTCTATACGTAGTTATTAAGAAAAGCTTTCTAATGACATAAAGAAAGAATTATTTGGACACGTTTTGTGGAAGCTATTAAGTTAACAATAGGATCAACTAACAATAGATAAACTCATCGGGCATGACTCGTTATTTGGTTCGAATTGTTTACCGTATGCCGGTGGCTGGCGATTCGAGTCGACTTCTGAATCATCAGATCACATACTGGATGATGGATATTAATTTGGATTGATTTTTTGATCATCGGATTATTCGTCGAGAGATGGATACCGATTTTTATCGATATGTAGGGACTAGATCAATGTGTTGTTTTAATATGCTCATAACGTTTAGCACATATATTAGATCTTCGCGATCATGGTGTCTTTACGTAGTTATTAAGAAAAACTTTCGAATGACATAAAGAAAGAATTATTTAGACATGTTTTGTGGAAGTTTTCAAGTTAACAATAGGAACAACCAACAATAGATAAACTCATCGGGCATGACTCGTTATTTGGTTCGAATTGTTTACCATATGCCGGTGGCTAGCGATTCGAGTCGACTTCTGAATCATCAGATCACATACCGGACGACGGATATTAATTTGGATTGATTTTTAGATCATCGGATTATTCGTCGAGAGATGGATGCCGATTTTTATCGATATGTAGGGACTAGATCAATGTGTTGTCTAAATATGCTCATAACTTTTAGCGCATGTTATAGATCAGCGCGACCATGGTGTCTATACGTAGTTATTAAGAAAAGCTTTCTAATGACATACAAAAAGAATTATTTGGACACTTTTTGTGGAAGTTATGAAGTTAACAATAGGATCAACCAACAATAGTTATACTCATCGGGCATGACTCGTTATTTGGTACGAATTGTTGACCATATGTCGATGGCTGGCGATTCGAGTCGACTTCTGAATCATCAGATCACATACCGGACGATGGATATTAATTTGGATTGATTTTTAGATCATCGGATTATTCGTCGAGAGATGGATGCCGATTTTTATCAATATGTAGGGACTAGATCAATATATTGTCTAAATATGCTCATAACGTTTAGCACATATATTAGATCAGTGCGATCTTGGTGTCTTTACGTAGTTATTAAAAAAAACTTTCTAATGACATAAAGAAAGAATTATTTAGACACGTTTTGTGGAAGCTATGAAGATAACAATAGGATCAACCAGCAATAGATAAACTCATCGGGCATGACTCGTTATTCGGTTCGAATTGTTTACCATATGCCGGTGGCTAGCGATTCGAGTCGACTTCTGAATCATCAGATCACATACCGGACGATGGATATTAATTTGGATTGATTTTCTGATCATCGGATTATTCGTTGAGAGATGGATGCTGATTTTTATCGATATGTAGGGACTAGATCAATGTGTTGTCTAAATATGCTCATAACTTTTAGCGCATGTTATAGATCAACGCGACCATGGTGTCTATACAAAGTTATTAAGAAAAGCTTTCTAATGATATACAAAAAGAATTATTTGGACACTTTTTGTGGAAGTTATAAAGTTAACAATAGGATGAACCAGCAATAGATAAACTCATCGGGCATGACTCGTTATTTGGTTCGAATTGTTGACCATATACCGATGGCTGGCTATTCGAGTCGACTTCTCAATCATCAGATCACATACCGGACGATGGATATTAATTTGGATTGATTTTCAGATCATCGGATTATTCGTTGAGAGATGGATGATGATTTTTATCGATATGTAGGGACTAGACCAATGTGTTGTCTAAATATGCTCATAACGTTTAGCACATATATTAGATCTACGTGATCATGGTGTCTTTACGTAGTTATTAAAAAAAACTTTCTAATGACATAAAGAAAGAATTATTTAGACACGTTTTGTGGAAGCTATGAAGTTAACAATAGGATCAACCAGCAATAGATAAACTCATCGGGCATGACTCGTTATTCGGTTCGAATTGTTTATCATATGCCGGTGGCTAGCGATTCGAGTCGACTTCTGAATCATCAGATCACATACCGGACGATGGATATTAATTTGGATTGATTTTCTGATCATCGGATTATTCGTTGAGAGATGGATGCTGATTTTTATCGATATGTAGGGACTAGATCAATGTGTTGTCTAAATATGCTCATAACTTTTAGCACATATATTAGATCTGCGCGATCATGGTGTCTTTACGTAGTTATTAAAAAAAACATTCTAATGACATAATGAAAGAATTATTTGGACACGTTTTGTGGAAGTTATGAACTTAACAATAGGATCAACCAACAATAGATAAACTCACCGGGCATGACTCGTTATTTGGTTCGAATTGTTGACCATATGTCGATGACTGACGATTCGAGTCGACTTCTGAATCATCAGATCAGATACCGGACGATGGATATTAATTTGGATTGATTTTCTGATCATCGGATTATTCGTTGAGAGATGGATGCTGATTTTTATCGATATGTAGGGACTAGATCAATGTGTTGTCTAAATATGCTCATAACATTTAGCGCATGTTATAGATCAGCGCGATCATGG
>NW_010966917.1:58149-58856 GCF_000463585.1 Tarenaya hassleriana
GGTTCGAATTGTTTACCATATGCCGGTGGCTAGCGATTCGAGTCGACTTCTGAATCATCAGATTACATATCGGACGATGGATATTAATTTGAATTGATTTTTAGATCATCGGATTTTTCGTCGAGAGATGGATGCCGATTTTTATCGATATGTAGGGACTAGATCAAAGTGTTGTCTAAATATGCTCATAACTTTTAGCGCATGTTATAGATCAACGCGATCATGGTGTCTATGCGTAGTTATCAAGAAAAGCTTTCTAATGATATACAAAAAGAATTATTTGGACACTTTTTGTGGAGTTATGAAGTTAACAATAGGATCAACCAACAATAGATAAACTCATCGGGCATGACTCGTTATTTGGTTCGAATTGTTGACCATATGCCGATGGCTGGCGATTCGAGTCGACTTCTGAATCATCAGATCACATACCGGACGATGGATATTAATTTTGACTGATTTTTAGATCATCGGATTATTCGTCGAGAGATGGATGCCGATTTTTATCGATATGTAGGGACTAGATCAATATGTTGTCTAAATATGCTCATAACGTTTAGCACATATATTAGATCAGCGCGATCTTGGTGTCTTTACGTAGTTACTAAAAAAAAGGTTTCTAATGGCATAAAGAAAGAATTATTTAGACATGTTTTGTGGAAGTTTTCAAGTTAACAATAGGAACAACCAACAATACATAAACTCAT
>NW_010966917.1:59904-60731 GCF_000463585.1 Tarenaya hassleriana
AAAGAATTATTTGGACACTTTTTGTGGAAGTTATGAAGTTAACAATAGGATCAACCAACAATAGATAAACTCATCGGGCATGACTCGTTATTTGGTTCGAATTGTTGACCATATGTCGATGGCTGGCGATTCGAGTCGACTTCTCAATCATCAGATCACACACCGTACGATGGATATTAATTTGGATTGAATTTCACATCATCGGATTATTCGTCGAGAGATGGATTCCGATTTTTATCGATATGTAGGGACTAGATCAATATGTTGTCTAAATATGCTCATAATGTTTAGCACATATATTAGATCAGCGCGATCATGGTGTCTATACGTAGTTATTAAAAAAAAATTTCTAATGACATAAAGAAAGAATTATTTAGACACGTTTTATGGAAGTTATCAAGATAACAATAGGATCAACCAACAATAGATAAACTCATCGGGCATGACTCGTTATTTGGTTCGAATTGTTTGCCATATGCCGGTGGCTAGCGATTCGAGTCGACTTCTGAATCATCAGATCACATATCGGATGATGGATATTAATTTGGATTGATTTTTAGATCATCGGATTATTCGTCGAGAGATGGATGCCGATTTTTATCGATATGTAGGGACTAGAACAATGTGTTGTCTAAATATGCTAATAACTTTTAGCGCATGTTATAGATCAGCGCGACCATGGTGTCAATACGTAGTTATCAAGAAAAGCTTTCTAATGACATACAAAAAGAATTATTTGGACACTTTTTGTGGAAGTTATGAAGTTAACAATAGGATCAACCAACAATAGATAAACTCATCGGGCATGACTCGTTATTTGGTTCGAA
>NW_010966917.1:62884-65722 GCF_000463585.1 Tarenaya hassleriana
GTAAAATCTTGGCTAGGATCGGTCTTTTCGATGAAGGACTTAGGAGAATCCACCTATATTCTAGGAGTCAAGATCTATAGAGATAGATCGAGAAGGCTTCTTGGTCTAAGTCAGAGTACATACATTGACAAGGTCTTGAATCGGTTCAAGATGCAAGACTCCAAGAGGGGTGCCTTGCCAATGGGACATGACGTAGCTCTTAGCAAGACTCAGTGTCCAAAGACACAGGATGAGCAAGAGCGCATGAGTAGGATTCCATATGCCTCGGCAATTGGATCCATCATGTACGCCATGTTGTGTACTCTATGTACTCTGACTTAGACCAAGAAGCCTTCTCGATCTATCTCTATAGATCTTGATTCCTAGAATATAGGCAGCTTCTCCTAAGTCCTTCATCGAAAAAACCGATCCTATCCAGGATTTTACTCCTTGCAAGATAGGAATGTCATTTCCGATGAGCAATATATCATCTACATAACCGATCCTATCCAGGATTTTACTCCTTGCAAGATAGGAATGTCATTTCCGATGAGCAATATATCATCTACATAAAGCACAAGGAAGACTACTGCGCTCCCACTAACCTTCTTGTAAACGCATGGCTCATCTTCGTTTTGCAGGAAGCCAAACGTTTTGACTGCCTCGTCAAATCGAAGATTCCAACTCCTCGAAGCCTGCTTCAGTCCATAAATGGATCTCTGAAGCTTACACACCTTCCTCGGACTCTTAGGATCGACAAAACCCTCGGGTTGTGTCATGTACACATCCTCGAGCAAATTCCCGTTAAGGAATGCGGTCTTGACGTCCAAAAGGTTTCATCATAGTCTATACCATGAATCTGCCGAAACCCTTTCGCTACGAGTCGTGCCTTATAGGTATGCACGATGCCATCCATGTCGGTTTTCTTCTTGAAAACCCACTTGCATCCAATGGTCTTAATACCATTGAATGAGTCGACCAAAGTCCATACTTTGTTGTCGTACATGGACTGCATCTCAGACTCCATGGCCTGGTGCCATTTCTCGGAATCGGAACTCGCCACAGCCTCTGAATACGACGTAGGCTCGTCATGTTCTAACAACATGACTTCGTCGTTTCCAGTCACAAGAAAACCATATCTTGTAGGCTCTTGGCGAATTCTACCAGATCTCCGAGGTTCACTAGGAGGTGCTGTCTCAACAACTTGTGACACAGGTTGAACTGATTCGCCCTGTTCACTCGGTTCCTCGACTATTTGTGGTTCTCGAACTTCTTCGAGATCTATTCTACTCCCACTAACTCCCTTGGAGACAAACTCTCTATCCAAGAAAGATCCATTCCGAGCAACAAACACTTTGTTCTCAGATGGGTTGTAGAACCAGTACCCTTTAGTTTCTTTAGGCAGCGCTTATACTGAACAACTGTCCAACAAAGTCGGTTCAGAAGACTCCATATGAGATATGGACTGGGAAGCGTCCCAGGTTAGCATTTATGAAGATTTGGGGATGCGACGTTTACGTGAAACGTCTGGCTTCTGATAAGCTATCCGCCAAGTCTGATAAATGCATATTTGTGGGTTACCCTAAAGAAACTAAAGGGTACTGGTTCTACAACCCATCTGAGAACAAAGTATTTGTTGCTCGCTAGAGGAGGTTATCTGTATTTTGTTACGTTTACTGATGATTTCAGTAGGTACGGTTATGTCTACTTGATGAGACATAAGTCTGAAACGCTTGAATTGTTCAAGAATTTCAGAAACGAGGTACAGAACCAACTTGGCAAGACGATCAAGTTGCTTCGATCTGATCGAGGTGGCGAGTATATGAGCCAAGAGTTCACTGACTATCTGGCAGATTGTGGGATTGTCTCACAGCTGACTCCACCTGGAACGCCACAATGGAATGGCGTTTCCGAGAGGAGGAACCGAACCTTATTAGATATGGTACGGTCTATGATGAGTCAGGTCGATCTTCATAAATCCTTCTGGGGATATGCTTTGGAAACAACAGCGCTTATACTGAACAACTGTCCAACAAAGTCGGTCAGAAGACTCCATATGAGATATGGACTGGGAAGCGTCCCAGGTTAACATTTATGAAGATTTGGGGATGCGACGTTTACGTGAAACGTCTGCCTTCTGATAAGCTATCCGCCAAGTCTGATAAATGCATATTTGTGGGTTACCCTAAGGAAACTAAAGGGTACTGGTTCTACAACCCATCTGAGAACAAAGTGTTTGTTGCTCGGAATGGATCTTTCTTGGAGAGAGAGTTCGTCTCCAAGAGAGTTAGTGGGAGTAGAATAGACCTCGAAGAAGTTCGAGAACCACAAATAGTCGAAGAACCGAACGAACAGGTCGAAACAGTCCAACCTGTATCACGAGTTGTTGAGACAGCACCTCCTAGTGAACCTCGGAGATCTGGTAGAATTCACCAAGAGCCTACAAGATATGGTTTTCTTGTGACTGGAAACAACGAACTCATGTTGTTAGAACATGACGAGCCTACGTCGTATTCAGAGGCTGTGGCGAGTTCCGATTCCGAGAAATGGCACCAGGCCATGGAGTCTGAGATGCAATCCATGTACGACAACAAAGTGTGGACTTTGGTCGATTCATTCAATGGTATTAAAACCATTGGATGCAAGTAGGTTTTCAAGAAGAAAAACGACATGGATGGCATCGTGCATACCTATAAGGCACGACTCGTAGCGAAAGGGTTTCGGCAGATTCATGGTATAGACTATGATGAAACCTTTTCACCAGTCGTGATGCTTAAATCCATACGGATTCTGCTGGCCATAGCTGCGTATTATGACTACGAGATATGGCAGATGGACGTCAAGACCACATTCCTTAAC
>NW_010966917.1:68266-68627 GCF_000463585.1 Tarenaya hassleriana
ACTTGCATCCAATGGTCTTAATACCATCGAACGAATCGACCAAAGTCCACACTTTATTGTCGTACATGGATTGCATCTCAGACTCCATGGCCTGTGGTCAGCTCCGGACCAAGACCTTTCTTGGTCTTTCCGGTCCGCCTGGCTTCTGTCTCGGTCCGTCTGACCCACTGTCTGGTCCGGGGCGGACCAACTCTTGGTCAGCCGGACCAGACCTGGACAGGCGACCTCGGACTGCTCTTCCGGACTGCCTGATCTGACCAGACGTGGTCCGGGGCTAACCAAACTTGGTCAGCTCCGGACCAACACACTGAAAACTCCTTTTCATGCTCGTTTCGGTCAAATCTCGTTTCCATTCTTCGTA
>NW_010966917.1:77817-78678 GCF_000463585.1 Tarenaya hassleriana
TCACTTAGAAACTCATTGAGGGTGTTTTTTCTTAGTGGGAGCCTGTCATATCGCATCTATTGTCTGTGTTAGTATGTGTACTAAGCGAGGTGCATGTTTTCTGTCTTTTGTTTTGTCTTTTTCTGTAGAATATGACTGCTGCAGGTAATCTGGCTAATCTCTCCATGCGATCCATCCTGGATCGGGAGCTGACCACACGTGGTCCGCCGGACCAAGCCTTCAGGTCAGGTGGTCCGAGAGCTTCGGACTGAGCTTGGTCCGTCGGACCAAGCTCCTGGTCCGGCGGACCGGGATCCGGAATATTTCCAAAATTCAAATTTTAGGGTTTTCTAATCTTATTTAAGTTTAGGGTTTCGTCTAAACTTAATAAGAGCCGACCTAAAACTCAGAGAAACACCTTAGAACCCTAGAGAAACTGTTCTCTTGGATTTCTATTGTCCCGGGATTGGATCTCGTCTCTGGAGTTACCCTTTTCTTCACTAATCCTAGCAGATTCGTTCCAAACTGTTTGGAATCCTTCCCGTCGGTGTGGATACGTGTAGAGGAGCTGTACTTTCAGCTCTTGGTGATTTAGAACAGGCCCCGGATCGAAACAAACTTCAAGTCTCATCGAGAACGAGGTAAGTAACGATTCCCTCGGTGATATACACGATCTTTCGGGTTCTGCTTTCGATCCGGGACCTGTTCTAAATCACCAAGAGCTGAAAGTACAGCTCCTCTACACGTATCCACACCGACGGAAAGGATTCCAAACAGTTTGGAACGAATCTGATAGGATTAGTGAAGAAAAGGGTAACTCCAGAGACGAGATCCAATCCCGGGACAATAGAAATCCAAGAGAACAGCTTCTCTAGGGTTCTA
>NW_010966918.1:0-221 GCF_000463585.1 Tarenaya hassleriana
TGATTATATCTCTTGCTGCTAACTACTCTTGGATGTTGTTTCAGATGGATGTGAAGAATGCATTTCTTCAAGGTGATCTTGAAGAAGAAATCTTCATGAAACCACCCCCGGGGTACACCAAAATCCCGAGTCCTAACCATGTTTGCAGATTAAAGAAGTCGATCTATGGACTTAAGCAATCTCCAAGAGCTTGGTATCAAAAACTTCATGATGCCCTTACT
>NW_010966919.1:0-764 GCF_000463585.1 Tarenaya hassleriana
AACTGTCGACCAGGAATGGGTCATCCCGTGGAGAAACGAGATCTCTACGATGCCGACCATGGCAAGAAAGTCCTCAGCATGGCTCCTGGACTCGAACGGCTCAATATCCTTCCTTTCAGGGTATATACACACACACACACACAAAAACCTCGATATTTCCTTCAAAGGTTGCATCTTTTCTTGTAATCCTGGTTTTGAATCGATTCTATGTGACTATACAGGTTGCTGCTTACGACAAGACACAAGGAAAGATGGCATTCTTTGATCCCTCGAGACCTCAAGATTTCTTGTTCATCTCAGGGACTAAGGTATATATACTGTACTTTTCTCAGACAAGAACCTGTAAACTTTCCTCCTCCGCTTTGTCTTGTCAGTGTTTGGAATTCTTCTGTCATAGGGTTTCGAATCTTGACTGAAATGGGTTTTCCTGGTTTTCGTTTGCTTTTGTGAAGATGCGGACATTGGCGAAGAACAAAGAGAACCCTCCGGACGGATTCATGTGCCCAGGTGGCTGGAAAGTTCTGGTGGAATACTACGACAGCTTAACTCCTTCCGGCAATGGCCGACTCCCCGAAGCTGTTCCCGCCTAAAAAAACACATTACACAAACATCATATTCGGGAGAGGAAGCCTTCTGTTGTTTGTATAGGAAGGAGACAAACCCTATTTATGTTTTATATATTTGCCCGAACTTCTTTCTGGGTTTCCTCGGCTCTGCTACTTCTACCACCCTCCCGTGAAACTCTACTATATATATATATATAT
>NW_010966920.1:0-764 GCF_000463585.1 Tarenaya hassleriana
AATTCAAATCCTATAACGTGCGTGATCGGGTTCTAACAAAATCATGCAGAGCAACCAGGCTTTGATACCACTGTTCGGTTTTCCTGGGATCTCATGAACGAATCCTATTCCTAAGAGATCGATTCTAGGGTTTGCGCAGCAGATGTAAAACAAAACTTTATATGAAACCCTAGAACTATGCATGTATGAATCGTAGAAACGTTAGAACGCTTACCTCAATCGATCCGGGGCCAGTATCAATTGATGTGTTCGTTCGACCACGAAAGAGAGGAAGATTATCTCGCCCTCTACACGTATCCACAACTCGGGATGGATTCCAACGATTGGAACTTGTCTGTTAGGACCCAATATGCTATTCGGTAATGTGCTTCGAGAAAACTAGACTTTAATCACTTCTTAGACCTTTTTGGATCACCCAAAAGTCTGTAGAAGTTCCCAAAAGTTGGTTCCCCTTATTAGGGTTCTAATCTTCTTCTTATAAAGTGATTTAACCCTAATTTTGGTTTAATTTTCGAAAAATCCGAAGGCCGGAACGGACGGTCCTGATTTGCATGTGGACCGTCCGTTTCAGCATGCCAGAACGAACGGTCTGCCTCCCGTGGACCGTCCGTTTGACACCTTCTGGAACGGACAGACCACGTTGTGGACAGTCGGGTCTAGACCGGACGGTCCGTCGGGTCTGGCCCTTCTGGTCAGTCGGGTCTGGACCCTTTCATCTCGATTTTTCGTCGTTTTCTCGTGCATTTGTTGTCCAGATTTCTCGA
>NW_010966921.1:0-763 GCF_000463585.1 Tarenaya hassleriana
CTAAACATCGAGACGTCAGGGTTCATATCAATACAACAAAACATCGTAAAATAGAAGGAAAAAGGAACGCTTAGTCGATTTCTCGGCTTCGTGATCTTCGTCTTCTACTCCGATCTCTTGCTTCCTAATAATCGTCCCATTTTGTGTGCTCAGGGTGTATTCTGATAAAAGTCTGAATGATTTTCGACCTAGAGGCTTTCCCTTCTTATTTGCCTTCGGTTTGGGCAAAATTGGAAGTTTTCCCGAATGTGGGGGTCGAACCGATCATTTCGACAAAGCCAAACCGATCGATTGCACTTTCTGAGCAATTTTCCAATTTCTGCGATGCCGAACCGATCGTTTCGTCCATCTCGAACCGATCGTTTCGTGTCTCTGAGCAGTTTCGAAGGGCTTCACGAATTCGCTCATAACTTCCTACTTCGATATCAGATTTGGGTGATCTTGGTGTCTATACGTAGATATTGAGAAGAGCTCTCCAATGATATAGAGAATGCATGTTTTGGACTTGTAGAGTGAAAGTTATTAGACTTGCAAATTCTGACTTTTTTGAGCTTTACGTTTATCCTGGAAACACTCCAAATGTTCCCGTTTCGTCCGTGATGTTCCGTAGCCCATGTTTTTCACTCATTTTGCTCTTTTTATACATTAAAACCTGTTTAAACATCAAAGAACACAACCATGCAATATCGAAGCCAAATGTGTCCTAGAATGCCTACAAATATGTAAAACCGAGTGAAATACGCTAGACATCCTATATCAAAAC
>NW_010966922.1:0-296 GCF_000463585.1 Tarenaya hassleriana
AGGAGCTCTTGGATTTTGCATTCTTCTCGGTCTTTGTTGTGCATCAGGTGGATCCGGTTCTAGATTTGCGTTATTGGGCCGCACATTGAACCTAATGGGTTGCATTGTTCGGGGTGCCTCTTCTAAACGTGTTAAACGTTCCTCTAGGCGTTGCAGGACTTGTAGGATTGCACTTTGAGTGTTCTCTGCGTTCTCTGCCATTTTTCTTGCACAAACACACACACAAATCAAAATAACAAGAATGAAATCGAATCAACAGCGTTACCTTGCGTGTGGCCTTGAACCGGGCTCTGATA
>NW_010966923.1:0-6041 GCF_000463585.1 Tarenaya hassleriana
GTATACGGTGGGTCGGAAGACGAGCTCGCTGTAAAGGGTTACACCGATGCTAGTTTCCAGTCAGACCCGGATGACTACAGATCGCAGTCTGGCTATGTTTTCTGCTTGAACGGAGGCGCTGTTAGCTGGAAGTGTTCCAAGCAAGCGATCGTTGCAGATTCTACTACAGAAGCTGAGTATATTGCAGCATCGGACGCGGCAAAGGAAGCTGTTTGGATCAAGAAGTTTGTTGGCGACTTGGGTGTCATTCCTAGTGTTGATAGCCCCATTGCTCTGTATTGTGAAAACAATGGAGCGATCGCACAAGCGAAAGAACCCAGATCCCATCAACGATTCAAACACAAACTAAGACGATTTCACCTTATCAGGGAGATCATAGACAGAGGAGACGTGCACATTTGCAGAGTATCGACAGATGACAACATTGCCGATCCGTTGATGAAGCCTCTCCCTTCGTCGAAGTATGAGGGTCATGTTAGGGATATGGACATTAGATGTTTAGCAGTACATGATTAGAGCAAGTGGGAGATTGTTGGTTTAGTGCTCTATGATGTACTGTTTTACGAGCTTTATTTATAGATATATTTGATGTATTGACACTTTCTATGAGTTTATGGATGAGTGTTTGATTCATTACGTATTGTGCATACTTGATATGTTATGAAATCCATGTATTGTTATGAACGATACTAAACTCCCTACTCATGTATCATTGTGTGAATAATGATATACTAAGACTAGTATGATGTGTGATTGATGATCATATGGATGATCATACGTATTGGATACGATCACAATCATAGGTATTCGTTGGAGAACGGAATGATGGATTGACCCGCATGAGATTGTCACATGGACTAGCGTCATGAATTGAATCTCATATGGCGGTTCCATGATTAGATCCTAAGACCTGAGATATCTACGGAATCCAACATGAGGAGTTACGTGCTTTGAATACGTCAAACGTCCTGCGTAACAGAAGGACTATAAAGGCGTGTATCAAGTACGAAACGAATCATGTGCTGGATTGTAGATAGTCAAGGCGGGATTTGTACCTCTCGTAAATGAGAGAGATATCTGGGCCCCTCGTGTGAGTGAGACTTTAGAAATGTGTGGCCGCACTATAGACGAACGTCGTCTATTTCAGACAGTCGAACTCAGTGAACGAGAAATGAGTCGAATCAGATAAGGTGGCTTGTCCATGCCTTATGTTCGACATATGATATCGTGATGCAAAAGGATCATCAGCCGAAATCATATCTGGCATTCGTAAGATCACGAACAAACTCTATTCGAGATAGGTAGTTATAGTGTCTTGCTAGAGACCGCCTACGACTTGTATATCCGGAATAGAGATTTCGGGTTATACTGCTATATCGAATGAGCCTGAAGGGTCACACACAGAGGGAAGGAAAAATGCACGAGAGAAAATGATGAAAAACCGGGTCAAAAGGGTCTAGACCCGACGGTCCACAGAAGGCAGACCGTCCGTTCGGGCTTGTCCGGAACGGACGGGCCACGGACGGACGGTCCACGTAGGCAGACCGTCCGTTCTGGGTTGCTGGAACGGACGATCCACATGCATTTCTAGACCGTCTGTTCCGGCCTTCGGGCTTTTCCAAAATTAAACCGAAATTAGGGTAAAATCACTTTATAAGAAGGAGATTAAAACTCTAATTAAGGAGGAGACTTTTTGAGCCGTCTTTGATAGAACTTGGAGAGCTTTTGGGGAGATCCAAAGAGTTCGAGAAGTTCTAAGTCTCGTTTTCTCGAAGCGATATACCAAATAGTAGATTCGGGTCCTAGAAGACAAGTTTCAATCGTTGGAATCCATCCCGAGGTGTGGATACGTGTAGAGGGCGAGGTAATCTTCCTGCCTTGAGTGATCGGACGAACGGATCAATTGAAACAGGCCCCAGATCGATTGAGGTAAGCGTTCTAACGTTTCTACGTAAGCATGCATGCATGGTTCTAGGGTTTTATTCAAAATTATGTTTTACATCCGCTGCGCAAACCCTAGAATCGATCTCTTAGGAATAGGATTGGCTCTAGAGATCCCAGGAAAACCCAACACCACCGGCTATCGACATGACTTGTTTTGAGCTCAACCCGGCTACCATTCAGATGCTCAGCAATAATTCTTTCCGGGGTAGACCAAACGAAGACCCGAACGCACATCTCACGCGTTTCAAGATGATGTGCCGCTCGATCAAAAGAGAGGCCAGGGTGACAGACGATGACCTCCATCTACTTGCTTTCCCTTTGTCTCTCATGGATGCTGCATTGGAATGGCTATACGATTTAGCACCTGACTCCATCCGTACGTGGGATCAGTTGGAAGTTCAGTTCACGTCCAAATTCTTTCCATCCCACTGCACTCAAGCAGCCCTCTCAGGCATACACTCATTTAAGCAGGATCAAAGGGAGAGTCTCTACGACGCTTGGAGAAGGTACAAGGGATATCAGAAGTCGCGTCCTCACCATGGGCTCGACAAGAACTACCTGGACAATACCTTCTTTCGAGGACTACGAAATGATACTAAGTCTCTGATTCGAGCTTCTTGCGATGGAAGCATCCAGAACTAGTCATCTGTGGAGCTTGAACAACACATTGAACTGATGGCTCAAGAAGAGGATGCTCCGAATGAATATTCTCGAGATCTATCAAGGAAAGATGGTGATTCTAGCCTTCAGTTGGTTCTTGATCAATTGGCAGCACTGAATGCTAAGTTTGCAAGCGCCAATTTGATTTCTACTATGGATGCTCCGACACTTTCACAAGAAGATCTTGGCATGTATGCAGTCAAAGAGCGAACCGAGGATCTGAACTACATGGCCAACAACAACTACACGAACTCATACAATCCAGATTGGAAGAATCATCCCAATCTTTCCTACAAGTCGAACAATGTTGAGAACCCCGTGCCGAACAACTTCAGAGCATCGAACAACCCAAACCAAAGGATTCCTCCCGGCTTTGCTTTTCAATCCAGGGGTCCTAATCAGGACTCCAACTACAGAGGTCCCGGACAATCCTACAACAACTCTGCACCTCCAGGTAACCGCGATCTCGTTCAAGATACACATGTGTTGGTTTAGTGCTCTATGATGTACTGTTTATGAGCTTTGTTCAGATACATTCGATGTATTGATACTTTCTATGGTTTATACGAGAGTATTTGATTCATTACATGTTCTTGCATACTAGATCTGTTATGAAATCCATGTATCATTATGAATGACACTAAACTCCCTAGTCTTGTGTCGTTATGGGAATAACGACATAATAAGACTAGTATGATGTGTGATTGATGATCATAGCGATGATCATAGGTATTGGATACGATCACTATCATAGGTATTCGTTGGAGAACGGAATACTGGATTGACCCGCATGAGATTGTCACATGGACTAGCGTCATGACTTGAATCTCATATGGCGGTTCCATGATTGGATCCTAAGACCTGAGATATCTACGGAATCCAACATGAGGAGTTGCGTGCTTTGAATACGTCAAACGTTCTGCGTAACAGGAGGACTATAAAGGCGTGTATCATATACGAAACGAATCCTGTACTGGATTGTAGATAGTCAAGATGGGATTTGTACCTCTCGTAAAAGAGAGAGATATCGCTGGGTCCCTCGTGTGAGCGAGACTGTAGAAATGTGTGGCTTCACTATAGACGAACGTCGTCTATTTCAGACAGTCGAACTCAAGGAACGAGAAAGCAGTCGAATCAGATAAGGTGGCTTGTCCATGCCTTATGTTCGACATATGATATCGCGATACAAAAGGATCATCAGCCGGAATCATCACTGGAGTTCGTATGATCACGAACAAACTCTATTCGAGATAGGTAGTCATAGTGTCTTGCTAGAGACCGCCTATGACTTGTATATCCGGAATAGAGATTTCGGACTATACTGTTATATCGAATGAGCCTACAGGGTCACACACGCAGGGAAGGACAAAACGCACGAGAAAACGATGGGAAAACCAAGACGGAAGGGTCTGGAACGGATGGACCAGAAGTCCGGAACGAACGGTCCTCCGTGCCAGACCCGACGGTCCACAAAATACTCACAGACCGTCCGTTCTAAGTGTTGGAATGGACGGTCCGTGTTGAATGAAGACCGTCCGTTCTGGCTTGCTGGAACGGACGGTCCGCGTGTATTTCTGGACCGTCCGTTCCGGGCTTTAGTTTTTCCGAAATTAAACCGAATTAGGGTTAAATCACCTTATAAGAAGGAGATTAAAAACCCTAATGATAGAAGAGACTGAGAGAGCCGACTTTTGGCAGAAACTAGAGAGTTTTTGGAGATCCAAAAACGAGTTCTAAGTCTCGGTATTCCTCGGTGCACATATCGAATAAAGATTCGAGTCCTAGCAGACAAGTTCCAACCACTGGAATCCATCCCGTGGTGTGGATACGTGTAGAGGGCGAGGTAATCTTCCTGCCTTTCGTGATCAGAACGATTCATCGATAGAGACAGGCCCCGGATCGATTGAGGTAAGCGTTCTAACCTTTCTACGATTGATAGCAGCATGGTTCTAGGGTTTCATTAAATTTTTGTTTTATATCCGCTGCGCAAACCCTAGAATCGATCTCTTAGGAATTAGATTCGCTCATGAGATCCCAGGAATCCCAACAGTGGTATCAGAGCCTGGTTGCTCTGTTTTGATTTCGTAGAACCCGATCACGCACGTTTTAGGATTTGAATCGTTTGAATCCATGTTTGCTTTGATATCTATGCATGTTTGATGATTGAATCTAGTGTAGATTGCATGTTTCATGTTGCATAGAGTGCAGGAGTTCGAATTTTGGGTGTACAGAAGAATTCGGATCAGTTTCGGGTCTGATCGGGGCAGAGAACGCGGGGAAACGTGATCTGATCACGGAGACCTACCTAGACCGTCCGTTCTGGGTAAGCCAGAACAGACGGTCCAAGGGTGACGGACTGAGTGGCTCGGAACGGAAGGTGTCTCCTGGACCGTCCGTTCTGTCCATGCAGAACGTCCGTTCTACTTGACGGAACGTCTGTTCTAGCTTCTGAAGTCGAGACCGAACGTTCTGCCAGCCTGGAACGTCCGTTCTACCTCAAGAACGGACGGTCCGAAGTCCAGATTCCGAAAATTTCCGTTGCATAATCTGATCAACTGTAACTCAAATAAACATGATTCATTCTTATGGATGGTCCAAAGTGAATGAATACATGTAACTTAATCAAGATATGGTATATGCTTGATTGAGTGGGAGCTCCGAGATTGGGATTACATAATCGAATGGATGGACTATTCGGATTATGAACAATCGTTGCACAGAAACCGATTAGATCTAGAAGCTCTATAAGTAAAGCACTTGTCAAGGCCTCGATCATACGTGTCATGGGCCATGCCAAAGCTGCGTATGCCGTATTATCTTGGTGAGGCAAGATGGAAACATGATCTCTGAATTGCGTAAGCGATTAGAGGACATGGACGATTCTTTGATAGTTGATCAGTTGAATGCGTCATTCCAAAAGAGAGCTTTTGACTTGAAACTTAATGGTACAGATGAGACGAGTATGCAATGATATTTGATATCATAAGTCTCATAAAGGATCTAAGAATCACATTGGATGTGATTGACATTAGATGTCTACCTAAATAGCATAAGGCTGAGTGTAAAAACTTGTTCTTATGTGAAATACGGATCTTAGTCCCATATAGAAATTTATTGTAGAGTTATTTTTCTTTATGGGAATACA
Organism: Tarenaya hassleriana; assembly: GCF_000463585.1. Classification (NCBI taxonomy): domain Eukaryota; kingdom Viridiplantae; phylum Streptophyta; class Magnoliopsida; order Brassicales; family Cleomaceae; genus Tarenaya; species Tarenaya hassleriana. The sequence goes on from NW_010966923.1 coordinate 5,750, forward strand.
GCTCATCTTTGCATCTGTGTTGTCATTGTTTGGTGATGGACTAGCTGGTAGTGGATCATAGATAGATTGACACTGATTGATGATGGACTAGCTGGTAGTAGATCATTAATAGAATCTGCATTTGTTTTGTTTGTTCTGTTTTGTCTCTTTTGTAGGACATGGCGTCAACCGGTAGCGTACCGAGTTTGACGATGCGATCTATCCTTGAGAAGGATAAATTGACTGGGACGAACTTCTTAGACTGGTATCGTAACTTGAGAATAGTTCTCAAGCACGACAAGAAGTCATACGT
>NW_010966923.1:6215-6589 GCF_000463585.1 Tarenaya hassleriana
CATGTTTCAGGAGCTAGCGCGTACTGAAAAGTACAAGACGCTAAAGGCTCTAGTGAAGACGGAGATGCCGAGAGGTAGCTCTGTCAACACCCACGTCCTCAACATGAGAGCTCATGTTGAAGAACTTGAGCGTATGGGAGTGAACCTTGATGGTGACTTGGTTGCAGACTTGATCCTGATGTCATTACCCGACTATTATAACCAGTTCGTGATGCAGTATCATATGCACGGGATGACTAAGAGCTTAGCCGAACTGCATGGGATGCTGAAATCGGCCGAGCAAGATATCGTGGTGCCCAAGACTGTGCTTGCTGTTGAGAATAACTCCAGCAAGAAGCGGCGGGGTAAAGCCAAAAAGAAGGCGGTGAAAAAGG
>NW_010966923.1:6786-7350 GCF_000463585.1 Tarenaya hassleriana
GGTATGCACGATGCCATCCATGTCGGTTTTCTTCTTGAAAACCCACTTACATCCAATGGTCTTAATACCATCGCGTCGGAAATGGAGCAAGAGTTGTTGCATTGTGTGTTGGCGTTTACGATTTGCATCTTCCTTCTGGACTTGTTTTAGAGCTTAGTAATTGTTACTATGTTCCTCCAATTAGCAGAAACATTATTTCTATTTTTTGTCTTGATTTGGATGGTTTTCGATTTGTGATTGAGAACTCGAGTTTGATGATTTATCGAGACGATATTTACTATGGTAATGGTTATCTAGTTAAGGGTTTATACGTCTTGAATGATCAGCCTTCAAACTCAACTTCATCCATCTATAACGTGAGTACTAAACGGTTTAAGCCGAACGACTTAAACCCAACCTTCCTCTGGCATTGTCGTTTAGGCCATATAAATGAGAAATGCATTCAGAAGCTTCATTCTGAAGGTCTTCTGGATTCATTTGACTTCGAGTCTCTTGAATCATGCGAGTCTTGTTTGATGGGCAAGATGACAAAGCATCCTTTCAAGGGGAAAGGACAGAGAGCGA
>NW_010966923.1:8624-9979 GCF_000463585.1 Tarenaya hassleriana
GAACTTGACTGAGGATGTGTACATGACACAACCCGAAGGTTTTATAGATCCGAGGAACCCGAGGATGGTGTGCAAGCTTGAGAGGTCCATTTATGGACCCAAGCAGGCTTCAAGGAGGTGGAACATTCGTTTTGATGAGACAATAAAAAAGTTTGGTTTCTCACAGAAGAGGACGAGCCATGTGTTTACAAGAAGGTCAGTGGGAGCACAATAGTATTTCTAGTGCTGTACGTGGATGACATTCTCCTTATAAGGAATGACGTTCCTACCTAGCAAGACGTTAAGTCTTGGCTAGGAACGCAGCTTTCTATGAAGGACCTAGGAGAAGCGGCCTATATTCTAGGAATAAAGATCTATAGAGATAGATCGAGGCGACTTCTAGGATTGTGTCAGAGTACGTATATCGATAAGGTCTTGAAACGGTTCAAGATGCAAGATTCCAAGAATAGAACCTTACCGATGAGCAGTGGCACAGTTCTCTGCAAGAGTCAGTGTCCTACGACACTTGATGAGCGAGAACGCAAGGATCGGATTCCATATGCTTCGGCAATTGGATCCATCATGTATGCCATCCTTTGTACTCGACCGGATGTATCCTATGCGTTGAGCATTACGAGTAGATACCAGTCAGATCCAGGTGAGTCACACTGGATCGCCGTCAAGAACATCCTTAAGTACTTGAGAAGGACTAAGGATGTGTTCTTGGTATACGGTGGGTCGGAAAACGAGCTCGCTGTAAGAGGTTATACCGATGCTAGCTTCCAGTCAGACCCGGATGACTACAGATCGCAGTATGGCTATGTTTTCTGCATGAACGGAGGCGCTGTTAGCTGGAAGAGTTCCAAGCAGGCGACCGTTGCAGATTCTACTACAGAAGCTGAGTATATTGCAGCGTCGGACGCACAAAGGAAGCTGTTTGGATCAGGAAGTTTGTTGGCGACTTGGGTGTCATTCCGAGTGCTGATAGCCCCATTGCTCTGTATTGTGACAACAATGGAACGATCGCACAAGCGAAAGAACCCAGATCTCATCAACGATCCAAACACATACTCAGACGGTTTCACCTTATCAGGAAGATCATAGACCGAGGAGACGTGCACATTTGCAGGGTGTCGACAGATGACAACATTGCCGATCCGTTGACGAAGCCTCTCCCATCGTCAAAGCATGAGGGTCATGTTAGGGATATGGACATTAGATGTTTAGCAGTTCATGATTAGAGCAAGTGGGAGATTGTTGGTTTAGTGCTCTATGATGTACTGATTATGAGCTTTGTTCAGATACATTCGATGTATTGATACTTTCTACGGTTTTATGAGAGTATTTGATTCATTACATATTCTTGCATACTAGAT
>NW_010966923.1:10774-11571 GCF_000463585.1 Tarenaya hassleriana
GAGATCCAAGAGCTTTGAAAGGTGATCCCAAGTCTCGTTTTCTCGAAGCACAAAACCGAATAGTTGATTCGAGTCCTAGCAGACAAGTTCCAAGCGTTGGAATCCATCCTGAGGTGTGGATACGTGTAAAGGGCGAGGTATTCTTACTGCCTTTCATGATCAGACGAGTTCTTCAATTGATACAGGCCCCGGATCGATTGAGATAAGCGTTCTAACGTTTCTACGATTCAATAGCAGCATGGTTCTAGGGTTCTATAAATTTTTGTTTTACTTCCGCTGTGCAAACCCTAGAATCGATCTCTTAGGAATTAGATTCGCTCATGAGATCACAGGAATCCCAACGGATGCCGGTTGGAATTTTTTTTGGAAATTTTTTTAAAAAAAATTCCAACAGAATTCCAACGGATGCCGGTTGGAAATTTTTTAAAAAATTTTAAAAAAATTCCAACGGAATTCCAACGGACATCGGTTGGAAATTTGGATTTTAATTGAAAAATCAATTGAAATATATATATATATATATATATATTTGAATTCATATATATATATGTATGTATAATATATATTTGTTATGTATATATACAATATATATACACAAAATATACATGTATTTATACATATATATACGTATAAATATATAAAAGACTCGTATATTTAAATATATATATACATATATATAAATATATATATGTATATTAAGGAGGTATATATATAAACAAATATTTTATATATTTATATATATATATATGAATTCAAATATATATATACATATATACGTGTATATATATGTATATTAA
>NW_010966923.1:16518-19956 GCF_000463585.1 Tarenaya hassleriana
TCCCTAAGAGGCTCTATAGCAGTACCTAAAGGAATAAACACCAACCCACCCAAGTGGACGTTTATGACAAAGTGGGGGGAGGAACTTACCTCGCTCACCATTTATATTGGCGTTAGCAGAGGACCCCCTTAAGTTCAAGCCAAAGGTTCGAAAAGAAGCTATCTGGCAGATTGTGGGATTGTCTCACAGCTGACTCCATCTGGAACGCCACAATGGAATGGCGTTTTCGAGAGGCGGAACCGAACCTTATTGGATATGGTACGGTCTATGATGAGTCAGGTCGATCTTCCTAAATCCTTCTGGGGATATGCTTTGGAAACAGCAGCGCTAATACTGAACAACTGTCCAACAAAGTCGGTTCAGAAGACTCCATATGAGATATGGACTGGGAAGCGTCCCAGGTTAGCATTTATGAAGATTTGGGGATGCGACGTTTACGTGAAACGTCTGGCTTCTGATAAGCTATCCGCCAAGTCTGATAAATGCATATTTGTGGGTTACCCTAAGGAAACTAAAGGGTACTGGTTCTACAACCCATCTGAGAATAAAGTGTTTGTTGCTCGGAATGGATCTTTCTTGGAGAGAGAGTTCGTCTCCAAGAGAGTTAGTGGGAGTAGAATAGATCTCGAAGAAGTTCGAGAACCACAAATAGTCGAGGAACCGAGTGAACAGGGCGAATCAGTTCAACCTGTGTCACAAGTTGTTGAGACAGTACCTCCTAGTGAACCTCGGAGATCTGGTAGAATTCGCCAAGAGCCTACAAGATATGGTTTTCTTGTGACTGGAAACGACGAACTCATGTTGTTAGAACATGACGAGCCTACGTCGTATTCAGAGGCTGTGGCGAGTTCCGATTCCGAGAAATGGCACCAGGCCATGGAGTCTGAGCTGCAGTCCATGTACGACAACAAAGTATGGACTTTGGTCGACTCATTCAATGGTATTAAGACCATTGGATGTAAGTGGGTTTTCAAGAAGAAAACCGACATGGATGGCATCGTGCATACCTATAAGGCACGACTCGTAGCAAAAGGGTTTCGGCAGATTCATGGTATCGACTATGATGAAACCTTTTCACCAGTCGTGATGCTTAAATCCATACGGATTCTGCTGGCCATAGCTGCGTATTATGACTATGAGATATGGCATATGGACGTCAAGACCGCATTCCTTAACGGGAATTTGCTCGAGGATGTGTACATGACACAACCCGAGGGTTTTGTTGATCCTAAGAGTCCGAGGAAGGTGTGCAAGCTTCAGAGATCCATTTATGGATTGAAGCAGGCTTCGAGGAGCTGGAATCTTCGATTTGACGAGGCAGTCAAAATGTTTGGCTTCCTGCAAAACGAAGATGAGTCATGTGTTTACAAGAAGGTCAGTGGGAGCGCAGTGGTCTTCTTTGTACTTTATGTGGATGATATATTGCTCATCGGAAATGACATTCCTACCTTGCAAGGAGTAAAATCCTGGCTAGGATCAGTTTTTTCGATGAAGGACTTAGGAGAAGCCGCCTATATTCTAGGAATCAAGATCTATAGAGATAGATCGAGAAGGCTTCTTGGTCTAAGTCAGAGTACATACATTGACAAGGTCTTGAATCGGTTCAAGATGCAAGACTCCAAGAGGGGTGCCTTGCCAATGGGACATGACGTTGCTCTTAGCAAGACTCAGTGTCCAAAGACACAGGATGAGCAAGAGCGCATGAGTAGGATTCCATATGCCTCGGCAATTGGATCCATCATGTACGCCATGTTGTGTACTTGTCCGGATGTATCATATGCATTGAGTATGACTAGTAGATATCAGTCTACACCAGGTGAGGCTCACTGGATTGCGGTCAAGAACATCCTTAAGTACTTGAGAAGGACTAAGGATTTGTTCTTGGTGTATGGCGGATTGGAAGACGAGCTCGCTATAAGTGGTTATACCGATGCTAGTTTCCAAACCGACAGAGATGACTTCAGATCGCAGTCAGGTTATGTTTTCTGCCTGAACGGTGGGGCTATCAGTTGGAAGAGTTCCAAACAGCCAACCGTTGCAGATTCGACTACAGAAGCCGAGTACATAGCAGCATCGGATGCAGCTAAGGAAGCTGTTTGGATCAGGAAATTCGTGGGAGACCTGGGCGTCATTCCTAGCATTGCAGATCCCATTGAGTTGTATTGTGACAACAATGGTGCGATTGCGCAAGCTAAGGAACCCCGGTCACACCAGAGATCCAAACACATACTCAGGCGATTTCACTTGATCAGAGAAATCATCGACAGAGGAGACGTGAAGATAAGCAGAGTGTCGACAGATGATAATATTGCCGACCCGATGACGAAGCCTCTCACTTCGTCAAAACATGATGGTCATGTTAGGGGTATGGGGATTAGATGCTTGTAGGATAGATCATAGAGCATAGTGGGAGATTGTTGGTTGTAATGCTCTAGGATGATCCGTGATATGACATTTTGACTTTGTATTGATTCATTGATTTATGAATGCGTTACATTCCCGTTATATGATTGGCATGTTTGTTATATTTCGGTATCCTTGAATCATTATAGAATGATTCTAAACTCCCTGGTCAGTTATCATTGTGGGAACTATGATGAATTAAGACTAGCATGAGGTGTGATCGATGCATTGGATGCATTTCACAATCATGGGTACTCGTTGTGAACGAGTGACTGGTTGACCCGCATGAGATTGTCACATGGACAGAGTCATGACTTGAATCTCATAAAGCGGTTTGTTCTTGGATCCTCAGACCTGAGATGTCTAGAGTATCTGATATGAGGAGTGGCGTGTCTTGACTGCGTCAAACGTCGTCTTTAACCGGATGATTATAACGGCGTTGATCAGATACGTTCACGAATCATATGGAGATAATAGACATGCAATATGGGACTTATCACCTCCTCAATAGGAGAGATATCGCTGGGCCCTCTCGTGGAAGTCGGACTATGAAAATGCGTGGTCACGCTATAGATTAAGTTGCATCTATTTTATTAGTCGATTCGCCAAAATGAGAAAGCGGTTGAACTTGAAGGGTGGCTCAAACCATGCCCTTGTTCAACATATGATATCGTGAGGTAAAGGATCAGAACTCGAGCTGTTATTGCCTTGGTTAGATCACCTCTGACTCAATTCAACGTGGGTGGTCATGGCGTCTTGCTAGAGGCTAACCATGACTTGTAGATCGGGAATGGTTCTCGAGGCTGCTGCCACTGCGAATGGGCCTACAGGGTCACACACCATTAGGGATGGACTTATATGTGAAGTTTCGGAAAGGAAGACTTGGATTTGGTCGGAAAAATCGTTTTCGGATCAAATCAGAGTGTCGGGACGTTTTCAGCCTTCTGACTCGGACCGAGTCAGTACTTGACTCGGACCGAGTCAGTTCCGGAGCCCAGAAAGTGTTTTAGGCTTGGCTGAAGTTTTTGACCCGGC
>NW_010966923.1:20109-22687 GCF_000463585.1 Tarenaya hassleriana
GTCTCTTTTCACAAGGATTAGGGTTCCTATCTTATAAGAAGGGTATTGGACGCCGTCCTCAACCTAAGACAGACGAAAAGAACCCTAAAACAGAGCAAAAACTCAGAAGAAATCGTTTCTTTCATAGTTCTAGCTCCCGGGATTAGATCCCACTTCATATACTTCACAGATCCTAGCAGATCAGTTACAAAAATGGTCATTTCCAACGGGTAAATCCGTTGGAAATGGCCAAATTTTCGTTGGAAATTAGCGTTTCCAACGGATTTATCCGTTGGAATTTCGTCGTTAGAAATCGGTGTCCGTTGGAAAACCGTTAGAATTTTCAACGGAATTGCAACGAATTTTTCCGTTGGAAATTTCCAACGGATTTCCAACCGGCATCCGTTGGAATTTTCCAACGGATTTCTAACCGCAATTTCGATTGGAAAATTCCAACGGAATTTCCAACCGCAATCCATTGGAATTTTCCAACGGAATTTCCAACCAATATCCGTTGGAATTTTCCAACGGAATTTTCTGTTGGGTTTTAGGCTACAGATTCCTAGCATGCGATCATATCGATCTAGGGTTTGGTTTACTAGGTTTCATGCAAAATTCCGTTGGAAAATTCCAACGGATATTGGTTGGAAATTCCGTTGGAAAATTCCAATGGATTGCGGTTGGAAATTCCGTTGGAATTTTCCAATCGAAATTGCGGTTAGAAATCCGTTGGAAAATTCCAACGGATGCCGGTTGGAAATCCGTTGGAAATTTCCAACGGAAAAATTCGTTGCAATTCCGTTGAAAATTCTAACGGTTTTCCAACGGACACCGATTTCTAACGACGAAATTCCAACGGATAAATCCGTTGGAAACGCTAATTTCCAACGAAAATTTGGCCATTTCCAACGGATTTACCCGTTGGAAATGACCATTTTTTTTGTAGTGGAAGAAGCACAACGAAGACAGCCAATTCGCGAAGTTCGTTGAGATGCTGGAGAACCTCGAGGTAACCATGCCATTCACTGACGCTATTTTGCAGATTCCCTCGTACACAAAGTATCTCAAGGACATCCTGACCAAGAAGAGGGTCGCTGAGAAAGAAATTGTGGCGCTTATTGCCGAATGCAGCGCTTTGATCCAACCCGAGCTCCTGCTTAAGTGGTCCGATCCAAATAGTTTTTCAATCCCTTGTAAATTGGGTAATGTTTCCATCGATCATGCACTTTGTGATCTAGGAGCTGGCATCAGTCTTCTCCCATTATCGATCTTCAAGAAGCTGAATTGTTGGGTTTCCTGGGATCTCTAGAGCGAATCATATTCCTAAGAGATCGATTCTAGGGTTTGGGCAGCGGATGTAAAACAAAAATTATATGAAACCCTAGAACCATGCAAGTATGACTGGTAGAAACGTTCGAACGCTTACCTCAATCGATCCGGAGCCTGTATCAACTGAAGAATTCGTTCGATCACTTTAGGCAGGAAGATTACCTCGCCCTCTACACGTATCCACACCTCGGGATGGATTCCAACGATTGGAACTTGTCTGCTAGGATCCGAATCAACTATTCGGTATGATGCTTCGAGAAAACGAGACTTGGAAACTCTTGGCCCTTTTGGATCTCCCCAAAAACTGTCAAAAGTCTGCTCCAGACGGCTGCCAAAGTCTCTCTCGTAATTAGGATTTTAATCTCCTTCTTATAAGGTGATTTAACCCTAATTTCGGTCTAATTTTCGAAAACCCGAAAGCCGGAACGGATGGTCCAAAAATGCACGTGGACCGTCTGTTCCAGACCTTCTGGAACGGACGGACTGCGTTCTGGACCATTGGGTCTAGACATGGTGGACCGTCGGGTCTAGACCTGGTGGACCGTCGGTCTGGCCCTTTCGGTCCGTCCGTTCCAGCCTCTTCCGTCTCGGTTTTTCCGTCGTTTTCTCGTGCGTTCTGTCCTTCCCTGCGTGTGTGACCCTGTAGGCTCATTCGATATAGCGTATAACCCGAAATCTCTATTTCAGATATACAAGTCATAGGCGGTCTCTAACAAGACACTATGACTACCTATCTCGAATAGAGTTTGTTCGTGATCTTATGAACACCAGTGATGATTCCGGCTGATGATCCTTTTGTATCGCGATATCATATGTCGAACATAAAGCATGGACAAACCACCTTATCTGATTCGACTGCTTTCTCGTTCACTGAGTTCAACTGTCTGAAATAGACGACGTTCGTCTATAGTGCAGCCACACATTTCTACAGTCTCACTCACACGAGGAGCCCAGCGATATCTCTCTCTCTTTTACGAGAGGTACAAGTCCCGTCTTGACTATCTACAATCCAGCACATGATTTGTTTCATACCTGATACACGCCTTTATAATCCTCCTGATACGCAGGACGTTTGACGTATTCAAAGTACGCAACTCCTCATGTTGGATTCCGTAGATATCTCAGGTCTTAGGATCCAGTCCTGGAACCGCCACATGAGATTCAAGTCATGACGCTAGTCCATGTGACAATCTCATGCCGGTCAATCCTGTATTCCGTTCTCCAACGAATACCTATGATCTTGATCGTATCCAATACCTATGATCATCTA
>NW_010966923.1:22863-27298 GCF_000463585.1 Tarenaya hassleriana
ATCTAGTATGCAAGAACATGTAATGAATCAAATACTCTCATAAAACCATAGAAAGTATCAATACATCGAATGTATCTGAATAAAGCTCATAAACAGTACATCATAGAGCACTAAACCAACAATCTCCCACTTGCTCTAATCATGGACTGCTAAACATCTAATGCCCATATCCCTTACATGACCCTCATGCTTCGACGAAGGGAGAGGCTTCGTCAACGGATCGGCAATGTTGTCATCTGTCGACACTCTGCAAATGTGCACGTCTCCTCTGTCTATGATCTCCCTGATAAGGTGAAATCGTCTGAGTATGTGTTTGGATCGTTGATGGAATCTTGGTTCTTTCACTTGTGCGATCGCTCCATGTGCTGGATTGTAGATAGTCAAGACGGAATTTGTACCTCTCTAAAAGAGAGAGATATCGTTGGGCCCCTCGTGTGAGCGAGACTGTAGAAATGTGTGGCCGCACTATAGATGAACGTCGTCTATTGATAACTCCTATTCTTCTCTATATTTTGATAAGAGTTTGTCTAGGTTTTACGGGATAATCACATTCATTCATGGACATTCGAGGCGTGTTAGGACATAAAAATCCGGTTGTGCTTTAGTTTTGCAGATTACAGGTTTCGAAGATGATTGGACTCGAAAAGGAGCCATTCAGAGCGTTAAAGGAGAAGTCCGGATGAGGTACTCATGTTGTGACATCAATAACTTTCTCTACAGAAGTCCAAATCGTGCGACTTACCATTGGAAAGAGCACTTCAAGCGCTTCGCGTAGACACCAAAATCGCATAAATCCGACACCGGAGCAGAAAGTTATGAACGAATTCGTGAAGACCAGAAAACTGCCAGTGCAGGGCCGATTCCAGTTGGAATCGGTCCAATTCCAGAACGCAGAATTCGACCCCAGGAATCTGGATCCGGTCCGGATCCACCTGGAATCGGTACGGATCCAGGCTAAAACCCTGTTTCGCGATTTTCAGCATCCGAATGGGAATAGGACTCTTAGGAGCCACCCTAGGGTTATAAAAAAATCCTAGCCACGTCCTAGTACAAGGGAGAACCTTAGAGAACACCTAGATACAGATTTTTGGAGAGGTTTTGGGGAGAGAAGAATAGAAGTTCACGGGATTTCGGGAAGAAGAAGGAAGATTCGATCGTGGAGACTACACATCTGCATGAGACTTTCTTTCCTCTCTTTTATCTCTTTTTCTCTGTTCTTTCTATTGTTTTCTATGAACCGTGAGTAGATCCACGACTATGGGTTAGGGATTCGTATGTGTTTTGGGTATGTTTGAACCCTAACTTGGATTTCGGTTTTGATTTATTTCGGTTCTATTGATTTGCGCTTTTATTGGATTGATGTTTGCTAACCCCTTGGTCAATTATCTTAGATTCTAAACTACATATAGATATGAGTTGGTTTCGGATAAAAATCAATAGGATAGATCGTATTATTCACATAGAGATATGGTTTAATCGATCTAGGGTTGATGATAGCGTTCTTTATGCACCTAGGGTTAACTTGAATTGATCGAGAGATTGACGAGTTACTCTGCAGGTAGGGAGTTAGTATACCGAGAGGTGAATTCTCTATCATTGTTGCTTGATGATTCCCGAATACAAGTCATAATCGTTATTCTCGTATGCTTATCATATACCCATACACGCGAATACGGTCCCGACACCCGTAGTCATCCTTGTTTGATAGGTTACTCGTTTTTATTTGCTTTCTTATTTTATTTTCCATTTTTTCCACATATTTCCATCATCACTTCCACTTCTACTTGCTTTGATTTAGTTTCGATTAGGGTTTAGATTTAGCTACCGGTCCTTGTGTTCGACCCCGTGTTACGACGATCCGTATCCTTGCGGTGAGTTGTGAATCGGGTTATTGATTTTAGACTCGGTACACACGTATCAAGTTTTTGGCGCCGTTGCCGGGGACTGGTTAGCCTATTTCTAGGTCTTTATTGATTCTAGATCTTAGCCTTTTTTCTTTTTCTTTTTCTTTTTGTTTTTCTTTCTTTGGGTTTTTGCGGATTCACTTGGTTTCGAGTTCTTCTTTTTCTTTGCGATTTGCAGGGTTCTAGTGCATGACAAGGAGCTCTACTCGGAAAGAAGACCTAGTCTACGATCCAGAGATTGAGCGTACTCTGAGAGACATCCGAAATCAGCAGAGAAGAGAAGCTATGTCGAGGTCGAGTAGTTTGCACGACCATCAACAAGAGCGTGCGGTTCATGATGACGAGCATCACGAGAATCAAGAGCACATGAATCCGATCTACGATCAGCAGACCGAGGGCGAAGCTACATACGTTGCAGAGGAGACTTTGGGTTCTTACATTGCACCGAAGCACACCCAACTCCTATCATGCATCAACAAACCGCCCATAGATAGTTTTGAGCTACCGCCACAGTGCATCACGATGTTCAGTCAGGGAGTTTCAGAGGGCGGCCCACAGAAGATCCCATTGCTCACTTGACTCAGTTTAAGATGATGTGCAGATCAGTTAGGAAGGCACGAGGAATGACCATCGAGGATGTATACTTGGAGGCCTTTCCTTTTTTACTGATGGATCGGGCAAGAGATTGGTTCTACACCCTTGAGCCGAACTCGATTACGACATGGGAGGAGCTAGAGGAGCAGTTCATGGCTAAATATTACTCCCCAGAGAAGACCCGAGCTGCACAAAGAGCCATACATAGCTTCACTCAGGAGAGTGATGAGAGTCTATATGATGCATGGGAAAGATTCAAAGGCTATCAACGCCTTTGTCCACACCACGGCATGTATAAAGCGACTATTGCTATCCACTTTCATCCACAGACTACGACATGATACCAGAGCTTGGATGGATGCAGCCTATGGAGGGAGCGTTTATGAGATTCCCTTTGACACCCTAGAGATTCAGATTGCGAAGATGGCCAAGGCTAGAGGGATGTCCAAAGATAGCAATACACGACCCATGGCTCGGATAGATACAGGAGAATCTGCGGTTTTGAAAGCTGTCATGTCTGAGCTAGCGGTTATTAAGCTCCATTCAGAAGCTAAGAGCAGTTCGAATCAGACATCACCAGAGCTAGAGGAAGCAGTGGAGGACGTCAATTATGTCGAGAAAAATCATCCCGGTTTCTCCTACGGAAACCCGAGCGTAGCATTGAATGCACAGCAACATGGCGTTCCTAGAATCCCTCAGAATCCCCCAGGATTCATTCAGTCACGTTTTCAGGGGCAGAATCAAGGATATGCGCAGCAGAATCCAGAATATAGACAGCAGAATCAGGGTTACCGAGAACCTCAACCTGCAAAGCACGATGAAGCGGACATCAAAACGATGTTTGCCCAGCTAATGCTCGATCAGAAGACATCATTTACTGAGCTGAAGACCGAGATACAGAGCATAAAAGTCAGGTAAGACACTTTTGAAAGGAGATTAGATGGAGTTGAGGTTCATCTGAAGGATGTGGACATGCAGATCGCAGAGCTTGCATCACAACCCTCTAGACAGCAGGGCACATTTCCTGGAAAGCCCGAACCGAATCCACGAGAGCACGTCAATGCCATTCAGCTTATAAGTGGAGAGAGTCTGCCTGAGACGATCCCTATTACTACAACAGAAAAAGGGACGACGTCTAGATACACTGAAGAAGAGAAAGGGAAAACCATAGTTCACGAGACACCTAAGGTGCATGTAGAGGAAGCCGAACCGCCATATGTAGCTCCTCCACCTCATGTACCGCCCGTTCCGTTCCCTTCGCGATTGAAGAAGCATACTGAGGATATACAGTTGTCTAGATTTGTTGATATGCTTCGGAAGTTAGAGGTTAAGATGCATTTCTATGAGACGATACTCCAGATCCCTTCTTATGCAAAATTTTTGAAAGATATCTTGACTAAGAAGAGGGTGATTGGGAAGGAGACAGTATCCTTGAGCACAGAGGTGAGCCTGCGATTCTACAGCATGAGTTGCCACGGAAGAGATCGGATCCAGGTAGTTTTTCGATTCCCTGCAAAATCGGGAACATTGAGATTGACCGTGCATTGTGCGATTTGGGTGCCAGTGTGAGCTTGCTTCCATTATCTATCTGTAAGAAGCTCAACGTTGGAGATCTTAAGCCGACGAGGATGGCACTACAGCTTGCGGATAGATCCGTCAAGTATCCTGCAGGTATTCCCGAGGACGTCCCATTGAAAGTCGGGGATTATTATGTTCCCGTTGATTTTGGTGTCTTAGACATGGACGAGGACTCAAAGATACCGATTATACTAGGCCGACCGTTCTTAAACACGGCCGATGCGGTGGTTCATGTTCGTGCTGGTCGTCTCACAATGAAGATAGGTGACGAGACTGTGGAGTTCACCTTAGATCACAATATGAAGCAGCCATCCACCACCGATTCAGCATGCTATGTCGATGTGCATGAAATCCTCACT
>NW_010966923.1:27778-28658 GCF_000463585.1 Tarenaya hassleriana
TAATCCAATAAAAACACAACCAAACCGAGTTTCGTGGCCTAACACGCCTATAATGCCTACAAATGCATATAATCCTCATCTAAATCCTATAAAAACGTCCTGGGAATGTAGAGAAAAACCAGAGTTATCACTTACGCGAGCATTGAACAAAGGATCGAACGAAATTGGAGTTTTACAGAAGATGGATACGGACCGATTCCACCTGGAAACGAACCGGATCCAAACACAGCCTTCCGAAGATGGATTTTTACAGAAAGTTGATCCGGAACGATTCCACCTGGAACGGACCGGATCCAAACACGGTCTTGCGAAGACAAACTGGAAACGGACCGATTCCACCTGGAATCGGACCGGATCCAATCTTTGAGCAAATCGTACGTTTTTCACATCGACACGCCCGATTCTTCTGATGCGCACGCACCGAGTTATATATTACCTGATTCGTACCACTATCCGCAAGTATACGGTAGTTGTAGTAACGGGGTCGAACACGAGGACTAGGTTGTGTTAATCTATCCCTAAGCTAGATTGATGGTTAAATAAAAGTATGATTTGTGATGAGTGTCGGAATACAAGAAAACAAGTAAAATTAACGGGTTGTAAAACGATGGAATTGCGGCGTTGTGGGTTCGGGATCCCTCAAGAATTGCATGGACGGTTATCTTCCAAAAAGGGGGGTTTCAAGCACTTCATCTAGGGTTTGTCTCTCCCGAGCTTAAACCCACTACCTAGAGAATCGATTTACCCATTTCCCAATGATCCAAATGATCTCTAGATGCATTAACATACCCCATCATGAACCCTAAGCAAGCTATAAGCCATCTCCCAATGTGAATAACTCACTCATTCGATGTTTGGTTCCAAACCTCATCCCCATATC
>NW_010966923.1:29756-34481 GCF_000463585.1 Tarenaya hassleriana
TTTATGAAGATTTGGGGATGTGACGTTTATGTGAAACGTCTGGCTTCTGATAAGCTATCCGCCAAGTCTGATAAATGCATATTTGTGGGTTACCCTAAGGAAACTAAAGGGTACTGGTTCTACAACCCATCTGAGAAAAAAGTGTAGCCTCACTTAAGACCAAGCTTGATGACAATCCAGAATTCAGAGTTTTGATTGTGCAATCGTTGTCTCGAATCAAATATCTGAATTAGGATATTGAGAGGGTTCTGGTATCGAATCTAAGGCAAACAAATATTGTTTGGCCCAGAGATTCTGTATATGGACGACTCAAACGAACTAAGAGTAGTTCATCCGAGTTGATCAGAACAACTTGACTGGAATGACTTGAATTCAGTCAAGGTATCCTGGTGTTCAAGACAAATAAAGCCTCAATTTTTTAATCTCAAGCTATTACCGCCCATTAGTAGAGCAACTGTCAAGGCCTCGATCGTCATGGTTACGGGTCATGCCCTAGCTGAGCGTGCCTGATTATCTTGGTGAGGCAGTATGGAGAAATCGTGATTCTCATAGCTCAAATATGGTTGAGCTTGAATTGGGTTATCAAGTCGGACTTGGACCTGATGGTAAGGATGGGATGAGGAACATGCAGTGATAGCGTATCACTATCCCATACTCATCTAGGAATCACATAGGATGTGATTGACAATGTGTTGTCTACCTAAATAGCATGTTTTTGAGCGTCATGCCCTAGCTGACTCAAAAGCATGTGAAATATGGATCCTAGCTCACTTGGAAACTCATTGAGGGTGTTTTTCTTAGTGGGAGCCTGTCATATTGCATCTATTATCTGTGATAGTAAGTGTACTAAGTGACTTGCATATTTTCTGTCTGTTTGTCTGTCTTTTTCTGTAGAACATATCTGTTGCAGGAATCTGTTTTATCTCACCATGCGATCTATCCTTATGAAGGATAAGCCTCTGTTCAAGGCTTCTGGATCGATCATTGATGCTTATTGGAAGCATGAGGATGATGATCTGGACTTGTCTAGCTTGATGCTTGGAAAGATGTCTTCGGAATTGCGTGAGCAATTAGATGACATGGACAATTCATTGATGGTTGATCAGTTGAATGTGTCATTCCAAGAGAAAGGTGGGAGCCAAGGGAAGAATGATATGGTGGTTGTTGGAAAGAGTCCAGCAAAAGGAAGCGTTCTAAAGGTAAGGGCAAAAGGAAATTGACAAGTGTTGTCACTAAGCCTAAGTCCAAACCCAAGAAGGAAGAGTGTTATTTCTGTCATGCCATTGGGCATTGGTATAGAGATTGCAGACTCTACCTGGAAGATCAGAGGAAGAAGAAGCTTGCAGAAGCTTCAACTTCTGGTATCTTCGTTATAGAGGCCAACTTATGCTTCTTCATCATGGGTATTAGATACCGGATGTGCCTCGCACATTTGTGCAAATGTGCAGGGACTGCGAGGAAGTATACAATTGGCGAAGGGAGAAGTAGATCTCCGTGTCGGGAATGGAGCAAAAGTTGCTGCATTGATCGTCGGGACTTATGATCTGACTTTACCTTCTGGCCTTGTATTGGAGTTGCATGATTGTTATTTTGTACCTGCCATCAGTAGGAACATCATATCGATT
The DNA here is from genome assembly GCF_000463585.1 of Tarenaya hassleriana. Lineage (NCBI taxonomy): Eukaryota > Viridiplantae > Streptophyta > Magnoliopsida > Brassicales > Cleomaceae > Tarenaya > Tarenaya hassleriana. The sequence goes on from NW_010966923.1 coordinate 31,382, forward strand.
TCATGCTTAGACTCAGATGGTTTCAGATTTGTTATTGAGAACAAATGTCTGTCCATTTATAGAGGCGATTTATTCTATGGTAAAGGTTACCAGTTTAATGGCCTTTATATTTTGGAAGATGAACCATCTGGATACAGGTCGATCTATAATGTTAGTACCAAGCGGTTTAAGTCGAACGACTTAAATCCGACCTATCTCTGGCATTGTCGACTTGGTCACATCAATGAGAAACGCATTGCGAAGCTTCATTCTGATGGACTTCTTGATTCTTTTGATTATGAATCAATCGAATCATGTGATTCCTGTTTGATGGGCAAGATGACAAAATCTCCTTTTACTAGAAAAGGAGAACGGGCTACGGAGTTGCTAGAACTCATACATAGTGATGTATGCGGTCTTATGAGCTCTCCCGCTAGAGGAGGTTATCTGTACTTTGTTACGTTTACTGATGATTTCAGTAGGTACGGTTATGTCTACTTGATGAGACATAAATCTGAAACACTTGAATTGTTCAAGATTTTCAGAAATGAGGTACAGAACCAACTTGGCAAGACGATCAAGTTGCTTCGATCTGATCGAGGTGGCGAGTATATGAGCCAAGAGTTCACTGACTATCTGGCAGATTGTGGGATTGTCTCACAGCTGACTCCACCTGGAACGCCACAATGGAATGGCGTTTCCGAGAGGAGGAACCGAACCTTATTGGATATGGTACGGTCTATGATGAGTCAGGTCGATCTTCCTAAATCCTTCTGGGGATATGCTTTGGAAACTGCAGCGCTTATACTGAACAACTGTCCAACAAAGTCGGTTCAGAAGACTCCATATGAGATATGGACTGGGAAGCGTCCCAGGTTAGCATTCATGAAGATTTGGGGATGTGACGTTTACGTGAAACGTCTGGCTTCTGATAAGCTATCCGCCAAGTCTGATAAATGCATATTTGTGGGTTACCCTAAGGAAACTAAAGGGTACTGGTTCTACAACCCATCTGAGAACAAAGTGTTTGTTGCTCGGAATGGATCTTTCTTGGAGAGAGAGTTCGTCTCCAAGAGAGTTAGTGGGAGTAGAATAGATCTCGAAGAAGTTCGAGAACCACAAATAGTCGAGGAACCGAGTGAACAGGGCGAATCAGTTCAACCTGTGTCACAAGTTGTTGAGACAGCACCTCCTAGTGAACCTCGGAGATCTGGTAGAATTCACCAAGAGCCTACAAGATATGGTTTTCTTGTGACTGGAAACGACGAACTCATGTTGTTAGAACATGACGTCGTATTCAGAGGCTGTGGCGAGTTCCGATTCCGAGAAATGGCACCTGATATACACGATTAAACGGGGTTTTACGGATGATTCTGGTTGCGTGTGACGTTTGACTAGGTTTAGATTATCCTTCAGCTGCATGAAACCTAGTAAACCAAACCCTAGATCGATATGATCGCATGCTAGGAATCCGTAGCCTAAATCCCAACAACGCCCGATTCTTCTATGAACGTCTCCGAACCCTCCACGACGATTGTTAAAGACGTTCTAGAGAACAGAGAGCCACCACCTAGCACAGGGATCTGAATAAAGCGGATTGGAGTCTAGAGAATGCTCCGAAGGTGAAATTGAAGCCCTTACCTCAAAGGCTTAGGACAAAGGAACACATATACGCGGATAGGAACACAGGACCATCATTGGAGAGAGGTACGTATCCTGCTCATAATCCTATATCTGTTGTTGAACCTTCTATTACAGGTCTTCGAGTAGGGGTAATGAGCAAGAGAGGATCGAAACGAGCAAAATCATCGCTCAAACGTCCACGATCCACCTCCTTCACAAGTTTGGAAACCCAAGGAGGATAGAAGGCTCAAGCATCCATGAGGTCCAAAAGAAGCGCTTAACGCTCAACATCAAGGGTGGCGAAAGATCGATTATCTTCGTCTCTCAGACCCTCCCATCATTTGAGAAAGATAGGTCGAGCTAATGACGTTAAACAAGCGCTTCTCGGGAGGCAACCCGAGCATTAGGTAACTTTTCTTTTTCTTTTTCTTTGTAGCGTAGGTAGTAGAGACCATGATTGTATTTTGGATCTTTCGGAGTGCATTGCTATTATACTTTTGTTCGGATAACGTTTGTTGTTCTATGAGCGTTTACACCGGCACACGAGAAATGAGCATCGACTTCCGAGAGGCAAACGTTGGACAGGTTCCAATTTACAGAGTGTGTGAGAGCTCTTGCGTTTGACGTGAGTTAACTTCATTGCGAGCAAACGAATTTCGCAGAGCTAAGCCTTCTCTATCCCTCTTATTGGTTCTTTCCATACGTCGTTTTCGATTCTGCTTTTTCGGGCGAGAGTCTACATCGTGGACGGTGTATGGTTCAAGTCTGGGGGGGTGGATAGATCCTTCATACATTCAGGTCTATCTACGTAGGATTGCATTTAGTTTAGGTGCATTTTGTGATAGCATATAGACTTAGAAAAATTTTTTACTTTGCATTAGTTGCATTTACACGTTTTTTTTTATTATATTTTCATATAGATGGGTTTTTGTTAGGTTTGCATGATTGCATTTCACATATAGATTTAGGTTCATATAGGTTCACGTGCATACCTCGAAAACTCGTTTTGAACATCATTTGGAATATTTTTGGGATGATAGAGTAGGAATATCTTGATGATCTAGTGACTTTGTAGAGCGTGGTTGAACCGTGTCGAATTGATAGTTCTCCAGACTTTCTATATATAGTTTGTGGGATGGGATTGTTGTTTGGAACCTACGGAGTTGATACGACTATATCCAGGTTATATGTTTCTTGTAGAACCTTTTACGAGTGTTGCAGGTCGATGAAATCTAGTTCAACAATTGCCTTGGGAAAATAAAGCATCTCGACACTCCGCTGTCGGAATCTCGTCAACGAAAATTGTTCGAGGACATGAGTGCATCGATCGATGGTTCGGGTCTAAGTTGTGGGTCGAACATCGCATCAAAGAAAAAAAAATATATAAAAAAGAAAAAAAAAGAAAGAAAAGAAAAGAAAGAGAGAAAACGATGTCCTTCAACTTCAACGTCCTAGAAACCCGAGGTGCTAACGTTCAATAGAGAAATTCTACAGAAAG
>NW_010966923.1:34541-37388 GCF_000463585.1 Tarenaya hassleriana
AAATAGACTTGGTGAGTTGTAGAGATTCTAATGGGTTCTAGGTAGCAATAAAAATCCCATGGCTAGGTAGATCAGTCTTTGGTAGGAAGATCATAGTAGACCGGTTTGGGTACGATTCTCGGGATACTAGTATTGGATGGATATTTTGCTTTTGAGTCTCACGATGATGCTATTTGATGTTCGTCACTCCCTGTTTTGCAGATTTTATTCCTTCGTTCTTTACTCGAGGACGAGCAAAGGTTTAAGTCTGGGGGATTTTATAACTCCTATTCTTCTCTATATTTTGATAAGAGTTTGTCTAGGTTTTACTGGATAATCACATTCATTCATGGACATTCAAAGCGTGTTAGGACACAAAAACCCGGTTGTGCTTTAGTTTTGCAGATTACAGGTTTCGAAGATGATTGGACTCGAAAAGGAGCCATTTGGAGCGTTAAAGGAGAAGTCCGGATGAGGACTCGAAAAGGAGCCATTTGGATCCTTAGACCTGAGATATCTACGGAATCCAACATGAGGAGTTGCGTGCTTTGAATACGTCAAACGTCCTGCGTAACAGGAGGACTATAAAGGCGTGTATCAGGTACGAAACGAATCATGTGCTGGATTGTAGATAGTCAAGACGGGATTTGTACCTCTCGTAAAAGAGAGAGATATCGCTGGACCCCTCATGTGAGCGAGACTGTAGAAATGTGTGGCCGCACTATAGATGAACTTCGTCTATTTCAGACAGTCGAACTCAGTGAACGAAAAAGCAGTCGAATCAGATAAGGTGGCTTGTCCATGCCTTATGTTCGACATATGATATCGCGATACAAAAGGATCATCAACCGGAATCATCACTGGCATTCGTAAGATCACGAACAAACTCTATTCGAGATAGGTAGTCATAGTGTCTTGCTAGAGACCGCCTATGACTTGTACATCCTAAATAGTGATTTCGGGTTATACTGCTATATGTAATGAGCCTACAGGGTCACACACGCAGGGAAGGACAAAACGCACGAGAAAACGACGGAAAAACCAAAACAGAAGGGTCTGGAACGGACGGACTAGAAGTCCGGAACGGACGGTTCGCCAGGTCCATCCCCGACGGTCCACGATTAGTGTTCCAGAAGGTCTGGAACGGACGGTCCACGTGCTTTTCTGGACCGTCCGTTCCAGGCTTCGTGTTTTTCCGAAATTAAACCGAAATTAGGGTTAAATCACTTTATAAGAAGGAGATTAAACCCTAATGATGAGTGGCCGACTTTAGAACTTTTCTACAGACTTTTGGAGAGATCCAAGAGGTTTGAAAAGCGATTGAAGTCTTGTTTTCTCGAAGCACAAAACCGAATAGCAGATTCGGGTCCTAGCAGACAAGTTCCAACCGTTGGAATCCATCCCGAGGTGTGGATACGTGTAGAGGGCGAGGTAATCTTCCTTCCTTTCGTGATCTGACGAGTTTTTCAGTTGATACAGGCCCCAGATCGATTGAGGTAAGCGTTCTAACGTTTATACGATTCATAGCAGCATGGTTCAAGGGTTTTAATAATTTTTGTTTTTCATCCGCTGCGCAAACCCTAGAATCGATCTCTTAGGAATAGGATTCGCTCTAGAGATCCCAGGAATCCCATCAGTTTCAGCTGCCTTCGTTGGACTCCTGTTCAACAGGTACGCAGCGGTCTCTAAAGTATAGCCTCAAAAGGACTTTGGAAGATCTGTCTGACTCATCATCGACCGAACCATGTCTAACAGCGTTCGGTTCCTCCGTTCAGACACGCCATTCTACTGTGACATTCCAGGAGGAGTTAATTGTGATACAATATCACAATCAACCAGATAGTCAGAGAACTCTTGGCTCATATATTCGCCACCACGATCTGATCGAAGTGTCTTGATCATCTTGCCAAGCTGGTTCTGTACTTCGTTTCTGAAAGCCTTGAACATTTCAAGTGTTTCAGACTTATGTCTCATCAAATAGACATAACCGTATCGACTGAAGTCATTAGTGAACGTGATGAAATACAGATAACCTCCTCTAGCAGGACAGCTCATTGGTCCGCATACATCACTATGTATCAGGTCCAATAACTCTGTCGCTCTATGTCCTTTTCCCTTGAAAGGATGCTTCGTCATCTTGCCCATTAAACAAGACTCGCAAGATTCAAGAGACTCAAAGTCAAAGGAATCCAGAAGACCTTCAGAATGAAGCTTCTGAATGCATTTCTCGTTTATATGGCCTAGACAACAATACCAAAGAAAGGTAAGGTTTAAGTCATTCGGCTTAAACCGTTTGGTACAAACATTATAGATTGACCTGTATCTTGACAGTTCGTCATCCAAAACATAAAGGCCATTAAACTGGTAATCTTTACCATAGAATAAATCACCTCTATAAATGGACAGACCTTTGTTCTCAATAACAAATCTGAAACCGTCCGAGTCTAAGCATGAAATCGATATAATGTTCTTGCTGATAGCAGGAACAAAATAACAATCATGCAACTCCAATACAAGGCCAGAAGGTAAAGTCAGATCATAAGTCTCGACGGCTAATGCAGCAACTTTTGCTTCATTCCCAACGCGGAGATCTACTTCTCCTTTTGCCAGTTGTCTACTTCCTCGCAGCCCTTGCACATTTCCACAAATGTGCGAGGCACTTCCAATATCTAATACCCACGATGTAGAAGTAAACAAATTAGTCTCTATAACGAAGACAACAGAAGTCGAAGCTTCTCTAAGCTTCTTCTTCTCCTGATCTTCCAGGAAGAGTCTACAATTTCTATACCAATGCCCAACGGCATGACAGAAATAACACTCTTCCTTCTTGGACTTAGGCTTAGGTTCAATGACAACACTTGTCACTTT
>NW_010966923.1:37655-46955 GCF_000463585.1 Tarenaya hassleriana
ACTCTTTCCGTGGCTCTCAGCTTTCTTTTGGAATGACGCATTCAACTGATCAACTATCAAAGAATCGTCCATGTCCACTAATTGCTTACGCAATTCCGAAGTCATGTTTCCAAGTATCAAGCTAGACTTGTCCAGATCATCATCCACATGCTTCCAATAAGCATCAATGATCGATGTAGAAGCCGTAGCCAGAGGCTTATCCTTCATAAGGATAGATCGCATTGTCGACTGCGGTACACTACCGGTCGACGCTATGTCCTACAGAAAAAGACAAAATAGAACGAAACATAACAATATGCAGATTCTGATGGATTTCCTGAGATCTCAAGAGCGAATCTAATTTCTAAGATATCGGTTCTAGGGTTTGCGCAGCGGATGTAAAACAAAATTTTGATGAAACCCTAAAACCTATCATGCATGATCTTGTAGAAACGTTAGAACGCTTACCTCAATCGATCCGGGGCCTGTATCAACCGAAGAGTTCATCCGATCACGTAAGGCAGGAAGAATACCTCACCCTTTACGCGTATCCACACGGCGGAAAGGATTCCAACGGTTGGAACTTGTCTGCTAGGACTGAAGAACACGTTCTTCTTTGCGCAAGGGTTTCAGGGATTTTTCTCTAGGTTTTTCCACTCTTCAAAAACTCCCCAAAGGGTCTGAAAGTCGTGCCAAAAGGCTTAGGAGGCGGTCCCCAAAGTTAATCCCACTTAAAACCCTAATTAGAGCGAGTTTAGGAATTTCCGATGTCTGGACCGATCGGTCTGGAGCTTTTTTACGTGTTGATCGATCGATCTATGGTTCCGGACCGATCGGTCTGGAATATTTTCCGGACCGAGCAACATTTGCACGTTACCTCTGGACCGACCGGTCCACGTGTTTGGACGGTCGATCTGACCTCTGCTCCACCGGGATTTTCTCGTTTCTTCTCGCATATTCGTCCTTTCCTGTGTGTGTGACCCTGTAGGCTCATCCGATATAGCAGTATAACCCGAAATCTTTTATTTCGGTTACACAAGTCATAGGCGGTCTCTAGCAAGACACTATGACTACCTATCTCGAATAGAGTTTGTTCGTGATCCTACGAACGCTAGTGATGATTCCGGTTGATGTCCTTTTGTATCACGATATCATATGTCGAATATAAGGCATGAACAAGCCATCTTATCTGATTCGACTGCTTTCTCGTTCACTGAGTTCGACTATCTGATATAGACGACGTTCATCTATAGTGTGGCCACACATTTCTACAGTATCGCTCACACGAGGGGCCCAACGATATCTCTCTCTTTTACGAGATGTACAAATCCCGTCATGACTATCTACAATCCAGCACATGATTCGTTTCGTACTTGATACACGCCTTTATAGTCCTCCTATTACGCAGGACATTTGACGTATTCAAAGTACGCAACTCCTCATGTTGGACTCCGTAGATATCTCATGTCTTATGATCCAATCATGGAACCGTCATATGAGATTCAAATCATGACGCAAGTCCATGTGACAATCTCATGCGGGTCAATCCAGTATTCCGTTCTCCAACGAATACCTATGATTGTGATCATATCCAATACCTATGATCATCTCTATGATCATCAATCACACATCATACTAGTTTTATTACATCATTATTCCCACAATGACATACGACTGGGGAGTTTAGTATTGTTCATAACAATACATGGATGTCATAACATATTTAAGTATGCAAAAACATGTAATGAATAAAACATTCATCCATCAACTCATAGAAAGTGTCAATACATCAAATGTATCTATAAATAAAAGCTCGCAAAACACTACATCATAGAGCACTAAACCAACAATCTCCCACTTGCTCTAATCATGAACTGCTAAACATCTAATGCCCATATCCCTAACATGACCCTCATGCTTCGACGAAGGGAGAGGCTTCGTCAACGGATCGGCAATGTTGTCATCTGTCGACACTCTGCAAATGTGCACGTCTCCTCTGTCTATAATCTCCCTGATAAGGTGAAATCATCTGAGTATGTGTTTGGATCGTTGATGGGATCTGGGTTCTTTCGCTTGTGCGATCGCTCCATTGTTAGCATCGGTGTCATCCGGGTCTGACTGGAAGCTAGCATCGGTGTAACCTCTTACAGCGAGCTCGTTTTCCGACCCACCGTATACCAAGAACACATCCTTAGTCCTTCTCAAGTACTTCAGGATGTTCTTGACGGCGATCCAGTGTGACTCACCTGGATCTGACTGGTATCTACTCGTAATGCTCAACGCATAGGATACATCCGGTCGAGTACAAAGCATGGCATACATGATGGATCCAATTGCCGATGCATATGGAATCCGATCCATGCGTTCTCGCTCATCAGGTGTCGTAGGACACTGACCTTGTAGAGAATTGTGCCACTGCTCATCGGTAAGGTTCCTTTCTTAGAATCTTGCATCGTGAACCATTTCAAGACCTTATCGATGTAAGTACTCTGACACAGTCCTAGAAGACGCCTCGATCTATCTCTATAGATCTTTATTCCTAGAATATAGGCCGCTTCTCCTAGGTCCTTCATAGAAAACTGCGTTCCTAGCCAAGACTTAACGTCTTGCAAGGTAGGAACATCATTCCCTATAAGGAGAATGTCATCCACGTACAGCACCAGAAAAACTACTGTGCTCCCACTAACCTTCTTGTAAACACATGGCTCGTCTTCGTTCAGTGAGAAACCAAACTTTTTGATTGTCTCATCAAAGCGAAGGTTCCAGCTCCTTGAAGCCTGCTTCAGTCCATAAATGGACCTCTGAAGCTTGCACACCATCCTCGGGTTCCTAGGATCGACAAAACCTTCGGGTTGTGTCATGTACACATCCTCGGTCAAATTCCCGTTAAGGAACGTATTCAAAGCACACAACTCCTCATGTTGGATTCCGTAGATATCTCAGGTCTTAGGATCCAATCATGGAACCGCCATATGAGATTCCCACAATGATACACGACTAGGGAGTTTAGTATTGTTCATAACAATACATGGATTTCATAACACATAAGTATGCACAATATGTAATGAATAAAACACTCATCCATCCATAAATAGACCGAAAGTGTCAATACATCAAATACATCTAAACAAAGCTCGCATAACAGTACATCATAGAGCACTAAACCAACAGAAATACTGTCGGAGACAGGATTAGGGCGACCGCATCGTGGAATTCCTTCACTTTGAACAGGGTAACCTGACTGTTCGAGAGTATGACGCGGAATTGAACCGGTTGTTAAAGTATTGTGGTCACCTAGTGCCAACCGAGGAGTACAAGATCCATAAATTCATTGTTGGGTTACGTCCTTCTCTCAGGAGGAGAATCGAGTGCCATGAGTATCCTACATTGAGTCGGTACATCAACCAACTCGACAAGGTGGAACAGAGCGAGACAAAGAAGATGGACGCCAAGATACAAGACCGTGGTCCGTGCAGGAGAGTTCCGATCAACCGTCCTCCAGTGAGGATTGGCCATACGAGTCAACCCCGCGACAAGGGGAAGGCTCCAGCGTTTCGGCCTACGACACCAGCGCAACCACTATAGCTGAGGAGGCCATGCGTTAAGTGTGGTCGAGACCATACTGGACCCTGTGATGCAACCATGACATGCTACCGTTGCGGTCAACTGGGACATTTTGCTGCTAGATGCACCGCGAACATAGCTCAAGCAAACAACAAACCACCGCGTCCAGCACAGAGGAGATCGGGTATTGATCCGAGAGTCTATGCTCTCACAGCTGAGGAAGATGCCCAGGAGGATCCATACACAGTGGAGGAGCTGTATGCGGCAGAGCCGTTGACCACCTACGAGGCCACTGATGAAGATTATATGGAGGAGGCTGACATTGCCGCCATTACAGGTACCATTTGCATACATAATGTTGCATGTGTCACTTTGTTTGACACAGGAGCTACACATAGCTTCTTGAGTGCGAAAAAGGCAGGAGAGTTGTCGATCATGGAGATCGATACGACTACCCATTTTATGGTGTGTACACCTGTGGGACAGACTCTTCCAGTGCAGAAAATTTTGCATTGCATGCCCTTGACTATCTGTGGGAGGATGTTGACTGCAGATCTTATCGTCGTACCTATACAGGGTTATGATTTATCACACGGTTTTTCCACCGGTTTTTCTAACGTCATACACTTTGATTTTTCTCATATTTTAGACATAATAGGACGTTAGACGGTCATGGGTAGGATTCTTTCCCCCATTTTCCATGCAGGATGATTGAACGAGGATATTTGCGCACGAGGCACGGGAAAGAAGCGGAATCGAGAAGTCCCGGAGAACTCAGAGAATATGAGCGGCCCGCCCATCTAGCCAAGCGGTCGCTCGGTGTCAAAATCTTGGGACCAGGTGGCCCGCTCGTTAAACTAGGCGGTCGCTCGTTGTGATAGCCAAGCAATTGGGCGGTCGCTCGCAGAATTAGGCGGTCGCTCTGTGCCATTATGGAGAACGGGCGGTCGCTCATTACACCAGGCGGTCACCTCGAGTTGCAAAGAAGAACGAGCGGTCGCTCGAAAACATGAGCGGTCGCTCACCCTGAAGAAAACGAGCGGCACTGAAGAAAAAATGGGCGACCCTGAACAAAAACTGAGCGACTGCCCGATATCAAATCCGGCCCAAAAAGGAAAAACCCGATTTTTGAGGAGAAACCTAGCTGGAGCACTTGCATAAAAAGGGGAGTTTGATGAGAGAGAGGGGGGCTCGACACTTTTGAAGAAAAATCACCTTGGAGAAGAGGCAAGAGAGATTTGGAGATCTAGGGAGACATCTTGAAGGAGGGAAATCACCGTTGAAGACAATCTTGAGCATTTCTTCTCCTTTTCTATGTTTTCCCCTTTTGTTTTCTGTTTTGAACCCCTAGATATGGAGTAGTGACCTTGTTGTAGGTGAGGGATCCCCACTTTTGTATGGACACCTATGCTTATCTATGATGTCTTTGAGCTTTCTTCCATGGGTTTGATGTTTTGTGCTTAATGCTATTGATTTGGATTAAACCCTAATTGATATGGCTATAGAACACATTGATCATAGGGATATGGGAATGATGTTTGGAACCAAATGTCAAATGAGTGAGTTATTCATATTGGGAGATGGTTTAACTTGCTTAGGGTTTATGATAGGGTACATTAATGCATCTAGAGATCATTGGGAAATGGGTGAATCGATTCTCTAGGTAGTGAGTTTAAGCTCGGGAGAGACAAACTCTAGAAGAAGTGCTTGAAACCCCCTTTTTGGATGATAAACCCGTAGACATTGTAGCATCATCAACCGTCCATGCAAGTTCTTAAGGGATCCCGAACCTACAACACCTTGAATCATCGTTTACAAATCGTTAATCTTATTTGCTTGCTTTCATTCCGACACACACCGTCATCCATATTTTTATTTGATTTCCATTCTAGCTTAGAGATAGACTAATACATCCTAGTCCCCGTGTTCGACCCCGGTACTACAACTTCCGTATACTTTCGGATAGTGGTTGATGCGTACGCACCGAGTCTTATATTTAGTACCCGATCAGTACCACTATCCGCAAGTATACGGTAGTTGTAGTACCGGGGTCGAACACGAGGAGTAGGATGTATTAGTCTATCTCTAAGCTAGATTAGAATGGTCCAATAAAAATGTGGTTGGTGGCAAGTGTCGGAATACGAGAAAGCAAATAAAATTAACGGTTTGTAAACGATGATTTGAAACGTTGTAGGTTCGGGATCCCTCAAGAATCCCATGGACGGTTAGTGATGCTACAATGCCTATGGGTTTATCTTCCAATTGGGGGTTTTAAGCACTTCTTCTAAGGTTTGTCTCTCCCGAGCTTAAACTCACTACCTAGAGAATCGATTCACCCATCTTCCAATGATCCAAATGATCTCTAGATGCATTAATGTACCCCATCATGAACCCTAAACAAGCTAAGCCATCTCCCAATGTGAATAACTCACTCATTTGACAATTGGTTCCAAACATCATTCCCATATCCCTATGATCAATGTGTTCTATGGTCATATCGATTAGGGTTTCATCCAAATCAATAGCATTAAGCACAAAACACCAAACCAATGGAAGAAAACTCACAACAAGGTCACTACTCCATATCTAGAGGTTCAAAACAGAAAACAAAAGGGGAGAACATAGAAAAGGAGAAGAAATGCTCAATATGGTCTTCAATGGTGATCTCCTCCTTCAAGATGTCTCCCTAGGTCTTCAAATCTCCCTTTCCTCCTCTCCAAGGTGTTTTTCTTCCAAAATGTCGAGTCCCCCTTCTCTCTTCTCAAGCTCCCCTTTTTGTGTAAGTGCAAAAACTAGGTTTTTCTAAAAAATCGGGCTTTTCCTTTTTGGGCCGGATTTGATATCGGGCGGTCGCTCACTTTTTGTTCAGGGTCGCCCATTTTTTCTTCAGTGTCGCTCGTTTTCTTCAGGGTGAGTGACCGCTCATATTTATGAGCGACCGCTCGTTCTTCTTTGCAACTCGAGGCGACCGCCTCGTGTAACGAGCGACCGCTCGTTCTCCGCATTAGCACAGAGCAGCCGTCTGATTCCACGAGCGACCACCCGATTGCTTGGCTGTCACAGCGAGCGACCGATCGGTATAACGAGCGGGCCGCTCATTTTCTCTGAGATATCCGGGACTTCTCGATTCCGCTCCTTTTCCGTGCCTCGTGCGCAAATATCCTCGTTCGATCATCCTGCAAGGGAAATGGAGAAAATAATCCTACCCATGACCGTCTAACGTCCTATTATGCCTAAGATATGAGAAAAATCAAAGTGTGTGACGTTAGAAAATCGGTGAAAAACCCGTGTGATCAATAGAGCTATATAATACAAGTAGAGTTCTTGCCAACACCTTGGAAATTTGTGTATGGACATGCCAAAGCTGTGCATACCGAATAAGTTAAGTGAGACAAGAATTGAGAAATTGTGGTTCTCATCTCTTGAAAGTAATATGCTACTTCTTGATAACGAAGTATCCCTCGTTATAATTTCAAACTATTACCACCCATGTTTCAAGCACTTGTCAAGGCTTCGATCGTCTGTGTATGGATCACGCCAAAGTTGAGCATACCAAACAATCTTGATGAGACAAGATGGAGAAATGGTGATTCTCATATGCTCGAAAATGGTTTGGCTTGAGTTGGGTTATCAGGTTGGACTGGGACCTAAAAACTATCCAGGGGTGATAAGATATAGTCGGCGAACAAATGGGGGTTTTGAGTGGATTGATTGTACGGGTTAGAGTCGCTACGAATGAAATCGGGTTTTGTATACTCTATCTTCTCCAACATTCAAGCGAACGTTCATCAATGGGATTTCCATTGTTTCCCGCGATCTAAAATGGAGCATATCCTACTTACCGAGCATGTCTCCTAAACACGTCCCAAATGAGGTCTCTGAAAGTTACTTGGCTCATACTTTCACTATTTTTCTTTGCCCTATCTCTTTCCTTTTTATTCTTGTTTTTGTATTCTTTTTCTTTTTCTTTCTTTCCCTTTCTCATGCAATCCCGGGCTTCTAGGACGTTGGAATTTGACAAGCGTCACTCTTCTCTTTCTTTTTTTTTTCGTGTTCTTGTCCCACAACTTAGACCCGAACCTTCGTTTCCGATGCACTCATGTCCCCGAATGATTTTCATTAACGAGATGATGACAGAGGAGTGTCGGGTTGCATCGTATTCTCTAGGGCTTGTTGCTTCCTATGAGCTTCCTAACTTAGAGGTCAAAGGGTGGTTTTTAAGGAGACGTTTCATGCTTGGTTCGTAACCTCTACTCCATCTAGACTTTAGGAGACAAAATCATCCCACGTGACGTTCATTCGCTCTAGGATTGGATCAGCTATTTCTACCTCACTCGACAATCCATTCAACTCTTTAGATCAATCTAAACTTAGCTCCTAAAACCCTTCCAAGTCAATCCTTACTCTATGTCCCCCCCCCCCATCATCATCCGGCCAAATATTTGAGGGGAAAAACCTTATGCACGTGTATGCATGCATCCTAGACCTATATGTACATGTGCAACTTATTGATGACGATCTATGCAAGTATGTACAAAATGCAAGAATCTTTTTTTTTTTTCGATGAATGTGGAATGCATGATTCTAAGTGCAAATGATGCATGATGTGTAGGGTTCATGGGTACGATGTGCGTTAGTGCATTCCTCCCCCTAGTCTTGAATCAAACACCGTCCACGGTGTTGACTCTCGGCTAGTGGAGAGGTGCCAAAGGAGAAATAAGGAATGGAATGAAAGGTGTGAGTGTGTTACCTTTTTCGATGGGGTGGAGTTGCATTCCAATTTCTCTCTTGCGGATATCGTAAGCCCATGAAACCTATGCAATGTGAGAGAACTACAATTCTATGTGATGTTAGCTAAAATGAATGCAAATGAGTGAGAGTTAAGAGAGAGGACCAAGCGGGCCTTTAGCAGGACCCGTGGGTTGAGGCCTCTTGTCCGGAGTCTGTGTCGAGCTCCGATGAGACCTCAAAACGGATTCCTTCTGCGGTCAGAGGAGGTAGCACAAAGTAGGCCATGTCGAATGATCGATACCTACTCTCGACGTCCACGAACCTCCATAATATGTCCCCGTTTTGTTCTTTGACAAAATTGTTCTCCAAAAGATGCATATAGTTGATCTTGTCCCCGTGGATGAAATCATACGCATATGCTCTAAGATCGATGCCCAATCACTCCGCAATCATGGTTACGATTCCTCCAAAGCAAATTGACTCAATGATGGAAGTGATTACCTTGTGCATATGCAGTGCTACCCTTGACGCGACGTCCGCAACCTCTACACGGTTGTTCATCATGAAGTGGAGAGGTTCCATGAGCATGTTTAGTTATGTGATGGAGACGGTTTGTGTATCATCGCTAATCACAACACGAGGAACACCAAAACGTGGAAAAATAATCTGTCTAAATAGCCTAACCACAGTCTTAGCATCATTCCTCGCGCTAGCCAAAACCTCTACCCACTTAGTCACGTAATCAACTACAACTAAGATGTACACGTTCCCTAAAGACGATGGAAAAGGACCCATAAAGTCTATGCCCCAAACATCAAAAGGTTCCACTTCTAGAATATAATTCTGAGGCGTCTCATGGCGTCTAGAAATGTTACCTGTGCGCTGGCAAGAATCACATGAGGAGACGTACCTATGGACATCCTTGAACATCGTAGGCCAATAGAATCCCGCTTGTAGAATCTTCGTTGCGGTCTTCGAAGCGGCAAAATGACCTGCATAATCAGAGGAGTGGCAATGGAAAAGTAC
>NW_010966923.1:47274-52988 GCF_000463585.1 Tarenaya hassleriana
ACGCTTGAACAAGAACGGGTCGTCCCAAAAATAATCCCGTACATCATGGAGGAACTTCTTCCTTGGGTCTTCGTGTCGGGTAGTGACTGCCATAATCTGCTCCTCTCGCAAAGAATCATCGATCAGGAGAGGGTCAGGTATCGCAAGGCGTGAAAGGTGATTTGCAACTGTGTTCTCCGTGCCTTTGCGATCCCGAATCTCGACGTCAAACTCTTGTATGAGTAGCATCCATCGAATCAGTCGAGGTTTGGCGTCTTTCTTTGTCAGCAAGTATTTCAAAGCCGTGTGGTCTGAGTATACGATCACTTTCCGTCCCATCAAGTACGACCTGAACTTCTCAAAAGCAAACACCACAGCAGGTAACTCTTTCTCAGTAGTAGTGTAATTTACTTGCGCGTCATCAAGAGTTCGGCTTGCGTAGTACATGGCGTGGTGTTTGTGATCCTTCTTCTGCCCCAGCACTACTCCAACCGCGTAATCGCTAGGATTGCACATCAGCTCAAACGGTAGAGTCCAATCGGGGGGCTGTATGATCGGTGGTGAGATCAGAGCTGCCTTCAATTCTAGAAGGCCTTCGAGCATTCTGCAGTAAACCTGAAAGGTACATCCTTCGCCAATAGCTCGATAAGTGGTCTAGAGATCTTGGAGAAGTCCTTGATGAACCGCCGATAAAATCTCGCATGTCCTAGAAAACTGCGGATGCCTTTGACGTTCACGGGCGGTGGAAGCTTCTCAATAACCTCTATCTTCGCTCTGTCTACCTCGATTCCCCTAGAAGACACCTTATGTCCTAAAACAATCCCTTCTTGCACCATGAAGTGTCACTTCTCCTAGTTGAGGACTAAGTTGGCTGCTGCACACCTGTCTAAAACTCGATGCAAATTGGCCAAACAAACGTCAAATGAGGGTCCATGGACAGAGAAATCGTCCATGAACACCTCCATAATATCCTCAATCACATCAGAAAATATAGCAGTCATGCATCTCTGAAAAGTGGCAGGTGCATTACATAATCCAAAGGGCATACGACGATAAGCAAACGTGCCATAAGGACAAGTAAATGTGGTCTTCTCCTGGTCGCTCGGGTGAATGGGAATCTGAAAGAATCCCGAGTAACCGTCTAGAAAGCAAAAGTACGAGTGGAGTGCAAGTCTCTCTAACATCTGATCAATAAAAGGCAAAGGAAAGAGATCCTTACGGGTGTTGGAGTTCAACTTACAATAGTCGATGCACATCCTCCATCCCGTGACCGTCCGCGTAGGAATAAGCTCATTCTTCTCGTTCTGGATCACGGTCATGCCTCCCTTCTTGGGTACAACCTGCACAGGACTCACCCACGTACTATCCGAAATAGGGTATATAATACCCGCATCTAACAGCTTCATCACCTCTTTCCTAACTACCTCTTTCATCGTCGGATTCAATCTATGCTGATGCTCAACAGAGGATTTCGACTCATCATCTAAGTGAATACGATGCATGCATAACGAAGGGCTAAGTCCCTTAATATCATCCAAAGTATATCCAAGAACACCCCTATAACGTCTAAGCAAATCACTCAACTGTTCTACCTGGGGTTCTAGCAACGCAGCATTCACTATAATCGGATAAGTCGAGTTAGGTCCAAGGAAAACATACCTGAGCCCTTCGGGTAAGGGCTTCATCTCCACTTTCGGGGCGTTCTCTAAACTCCAATAAGCTTTATTCAGCTTCCCCGTATGAAGTGGTGGCTCTCTGGGCTCTAGAACGTCTTTATTAGTCGTCGTGGAGGGTTTGGAGACGTTCGTAGAAGAATCGGGTACGTCGATGTGAAAAACGTCCGATTTGCTCAGAGACTAGATCCGGTCCGATTCCAGGTGGAATCGGTCCGTTCCCAGTTTGTCTTCGCGAGCCTGTATTTGGATCCGGTCCGTGTCCGGGTGGAATCGGTCCGGATCCACCTTCTGTAAAAATCCAACTTCGGGAGGTATTTTGATCCGGTCCGTTTCCAGGTGGAATCGGTCCGGATCCAGCTTCTGTAAAACTCCAAGTTCGTTCGATCCTTCGTTCAATGCTTGCGTAAGCTCCCAGATATCCTCCCAATTGCTGTATATGCTCTCATTTGATGCAAGGAGAGATATCTCTAAAGGATCGACTTCCCGAAACTGATTGAAGACTTCTTGAGTGAGGATTTCATGCACATCGACATAACATGCTGAATCGGTGGTGGATGGCTGCTTCATGTTGTGATCTAAGGTGAACTCCACAGTCTCGTCACCTATCTTCATCGTAAGACGACCAGCACGAACATGAACTACCGCATCGGCCGTGTTTAAGAACGGTCGGCCTAGTATAATCGGTATCTTCGAGTCCTCGTCCATGTCTAAAACAACAAAATCAACGGAAACATAGTAATCCCCGACTTTCAATGGGACATCCTCGAGAATACCTGCAGGATACTTGACGGATCGATCCGCCAACTGTAGTGCCATCCTCGTCGGTTTATGATGTAAGCCTCTCACGTCCCAGCAAGCAGCGGAATTTGACAGCACGTTCCAACACCGATCACCCGCACAAGTGCACTCGAACTCGCGATGAAGGAAACGAAGGATAGTTTGGATGGTTTGAATGGATGGCTTTAGGATCAATCGCAGGCCTAGAATGGCACTCGAACTCAATCCTAAAGTGGTGAAATGGATGAAGAAATGAAGGAGAGTTGCCCTCGGACGAACCAAGAGTGATGCATTCGGACAAACCGAAGAGAAAAGTGCGCTCGGACAAACCAAGACAAAAAGAGAATAATTCTCCAAATAGATTTCGAATAGATCTGATCAAAAGTGTTCTTCCATCTCTTACAAAGCAGAATATAAAGGAATAAAGATGTTACAACAGCTAGTTTCGTAATTAATGATCAACTCATGCATGAAAAGCACAATAAATGCATTGTTTGTCCCAAAACATGTGCTGTCCAATGCCTTGTGTTCTAAGTAGCTTCCTTTGTCTTTCTTCAAGCATAATCCACGTCTAGGGTTCCCAAGATAGCTAAGTTGCATGTCTTCAATGATCCAAGAGAGATGTCATTCGGATCGTTGGCTCGGAGTTCGTCCAATGTACGAGAAACGAACGTATTGATACGTTGTCGTAGAGCTCGTGCCTTGGCTCGAGTAAGAGGTGGTTCGATTCGTGAAGAAGGCACTTGAGACGTTCTTGCTTTTGGTTCTCCATCAATTGTAGAATTGGTCGAGTGTTCTCTCATGCTATCCGCAAGCTCCATATGCTCCGCAAGCTCCGCATGTTCCGCAAGCTTCGTGTGCTCCTCCTCGTGCTCCTCCTCGTGCTCCTTGCTTTCGATGTCCTCATCATTATGTCCCTCTTCAAGAGGTTTTGTCCTCAAAACTTGCTTACCTGTATCAAAAGGATCCAAGTCAGCATCATTAAATAGGTAAGTTGTATTTTCAATACCTTTGTCGGTGTTTTTCTTGCGGGGTTTGCCACGTATATGAATTCTTTGCTCCTGCGCCTTTCCGCGTTCGAAGGGTTTGTCATTCTTGATATCCATGAGTCCGGGGTTTGGGCTAGTCATGTTGGGCTTCCTGGGATCTCATGAGCGAATCTAATTCCTAAGAGATCGATTCTAGGATTTGCGCAGCGGATATAAAACAAAATTTTAATGAAACCCTAGAACCATGCTACTATTGAATCATAGAAACGTTAGAACGCTTACCTCAATCGATCCGGGGCCTGTATCAATTGATCTGTTCGTTCGATCACTCTAGGCAGGAAGAATACATCGCCCTCTACACGTATCCACACGTCGGGATGGATTCCAACACCTTGGAACTTGTCTGCTAGGACTAGAGATCTCGATCTCCTTTGTGTGCAATGTTTTTGGAGGCTTAGGGTTTTATTTTTCTTTTTTTTTTTTCCTTTTTTCTTGTTTACTTAAAACCCTAGAAGACATTCTCCTTATATAGACTTTCCAAAAATCCTAATTTGACAAGGAATAGATTACTAGGAATCCTAATCTAATTAGGTTTCCTAAACCTATTAGAATTCTAATCTCATTAGGTTTCCTAGATGTAATAGAATTCTAATCTCATTAGGGTTCCTATACATAATAGGATTCCTAATCCCATTAGGATTCCTATTCCAATTAGGAATCTCAATCCAATTAGGATTCCTAATCGGGATAATTTAGCACACATACTTGTCCATCCCTATTGTGTGTGACCCTATAGGCTCATCCGGAATAGCAGTAAAACACAGAATCTCCATTCCGGTAATACAAGTCATAGGCGGTCTCTAGCAAGACACTATGACTACCTATCTCGAATAGAGTTTGTTTGTGATCATACGAAAGCCAGTGATGATTCCGACTGATGATCCTTTTGTATCGCGATATCATATGTCGAACATAAGGCATGGACAAGCCACCTTATCTGATTCGACTGCTTTCTCGTTCACTGAGTTCGACTGTCTGAAATAGACGACGTTCGTCTATAGTGCGACCACACATTTCTACAGTCTTGCTCACACGAGGGGCCCAGCGATATCTCTCTCTTTTACGAGAGGTACAAATCCCGTATTGACTATCTACAATCCAGTACATGATTCGTTTCGTACCTGATACACGCCTTTATAGTCCTCCTGTTACGCAGGACGTTTGACGTAATCAAAGCACGCAACTCCTCATGTTGGATTCTGTAGATATCTCAGGTCTTAGGATCCAATCATAGAATCGTCGTATGAGATTCAAGTCATGACGCTAGTCCATGTGACAATCTCATGCGGGTCAGTCCAGTATTCCGTTCTGCAACGAATACCTATGATTGTGATCGTATCCAATACCTATGATCATCTATGAATGATACTAAACTCCCTAGTCTTGTGTCATTATGGGAATAACGACATAATAAGACTAGTATGATGTGTGATTGATGATCACATAGATGATCATAGGTATTGGATACGATCACAATCATAGGTATTCGTTGCAGAACGGAATACTGGACTGACCCGCATGAGATTGTCACATGGACTAGCGTCATGACTTGAATCTCATACGACGATTCCATGATTGGATCCTAAGACCTGAGATATCTACAGAATCCAACATGAGAAGTTGCGTGCTTTGATTACGTCAAACATCCTGCGTAACAGGAGGACTATAAAGGCATGTATCAGGTACGAAACGAATCATGTACTGGATTGTAGATAGTCAAGACGGGATTTGTACCTCTCGTAAAAGAGAGAGATATCGCTGGACCCCTCGTGTGAGCAAGACTGTAGAAATGTGTGGCCGCACTATAGACGAACGTCGTCTATTTCAGACAGTCGAACTCAGTGAACGAGAAAGCAGTCGAATCAGATAAGGTGGCTTGTCCATGCCTTATGTTCGACATATGATATCGCGATACAAAAGGATCATCAGCCGGAATCATCACTGGTGTGTAAGATCACGAACCAACTCTATTCGAGATAGGTAGTCATAGTGTCTTGCTAGAGACCGCCTATGACTTGTATACCCGAAATAGAGATTTCGGGTTATACTGCTATTCGAATGAGCCTACAGGGTCATACACGCAGGGAATGACGAAACCGCACGAGAAAACGATGAAAAACCGAGACAGAAGGGTCTGGAACGGACGGACCGGAAGTCCAGAACAGACGGTCCACCAAGTCCAGACTCGACGGTCCAGAGTGCGCGGTCTGTCCGTTCCAGAAGGTCTGGAACG
>NW_010966923.1:56933-57405 GCF_000463585.1 Tarenaya hassleriana
TTTCTGTGGCTCTCAGCTTTCTTTTGGAATGACGCATTCAACTGATCAACTATCAAAGAATCGTCCATGTCCTCTAATCGCTTACGCAATTGTGAGGTCATGTTTCCAAACGTCAAGCTAGACTTGTCCGGATCATCATCCACATGCTTCCGATAAGCATCAATGATCGATCTAGAAGCCATGGTTAGAGTCTTATCCTTCATAAGGATAGATCGCATCGTCAACTTCGGTACAATACCGGCTAACGCTATGTCCTACAGAAAAAGACAAAACAGTATTTCACACAAGAATAAATTGTCAATCTATCTCTGATCCACTATCATCAATCAGTGTCAATTTATCTCTGATCCACTACCAGCTAGTCCATCATCAAACAATGACAACACATATGTAAAGATAAGCTATATTCCCATAAAGAAAACTAACCCTACAATAATTTTCTATATGGGACTAAGATCCGTATATCACATAA
>NW_010966923.1:59994-63941 GCF_000463585.1 Tarenaya hassleriana
AATGAAGTCATACTTGAAAAGGGACCTCAAGAAGCGGAGGATGACCAAAAAGAGACCGCCAAAGAAACCGAGAAAAACTTGGACGAAATGTCAAAGGAAGCCATACTTGAAAAGTCCACGATGGCATTGCAGAAAATATGCAATGACTATACCGTGCTGCACACAACCAAACTTCCGCAACACGAGACACACGGGCAAGAATTTGGGATCAATGCCGCTGGACTCAAGGACTACATGATAACCAAGGAACATCTAAAGTGGCCGCCCGATAAGCATACGAGTCTCATAGGCTACACGTTAGGAGATGATACCGGTACATTCGTTCCTCTTTACATTCTTGTTTATGACTCTTATTTTAATGATCATATAGTGCAGCTTGAGCAAGGAAAGGAAACGGTACAAATGGAATGCTTTTACAAAGAATTCCTCGTGGACACTTGCTGCATTAACACATCTGCTTCCCTAGAAACAAATCTTGATTCACATGTGTTACAAACTCGGGAGAAGGAAATTCGCTTGAATAAAAGGATGGAAACCACGAGTTCAATCCCACAAGGAATGACTAGCCCAAACCCCGGACTCATGGATATCAAGAATGACAAACCCTTCGAACGCGGAAAGGCGCAGGAGCAAAGAATTCATATACGTGGCAAACCCCGCAAGAAAAACACCGACCAAGAATGTAAAGAGGAACGAATGTACCGGTATCATCTCCTAACGTGTAGCCTATGAGACTCGTATGCTTATCGGGCGGCCACTTTAGATATTCCTTGGTTATCATGTAGTCCTTGAGTCCAGCGGCATTGATCCCAAATTCTTGCCCGTGTGTCTCGTGTTGCGGAAGTTTGGTTGTGTGCAGCACGGTATAGTCATTGCATATTTTCTGCAATGCCATCGTGGACTTTTCAAGTATGGCTTCCTTTGACATTTCGTCCAAGTTTTTCTCGGTTTCTTTGGCGGTCTCTTTTTGGTCATCCTCCGCTTCTTGAGGTCCCTTTTCAAGTATGACTTCATTTTTCTCAGTCACCACTATGGATTTGTCCTCGGGGCCATCTGTCATAGCCATTTCTCGATGCTCAAGATACTCACGTCCTTGTTCCTGGTGCTCCTGACATGTGGTCTCATGAGTAGACGAAATACAAGAAGGGATGGATTCTTTACCTGGTAGGACAGTTGGTGTTTCCTCCTCTTGTTGGAATTCTTTTTCCTTCGTCTTGTGCTCATCTTCGGTCCCCGTGAATTTATCTTTTGTGGAGACTTCAACAAGTACGTTTATATCATTCTTTGATTCCACTTGCTTCTTGTTCATTTTTCGTTCTAGTTCCTACACAAGATCCTGCAACTCAGCAAAAGTATTGTAATACCCCGAAACCCGAATTGAATATTTAATTATTTAAATATAAATAATTAAATAGGGATGTCATGAAATCACCAAAAATACATAGTACAATGCCGAGGAAAGGCACGAGGATCGTCACACACGGGAAGGATCGAAAAAAAAAAGAGAGGTTGGTCCGCCGGACCAGGAGTGGTCAGCGGCGGACCAACCACAGGCGGACTGAGCTGGGCAGCGCGGACTGGAAGAAAAAAATTTGAAAAAAAATAAGATTCCGGTCCGCCTGACCAGGAGTTGGTCCGGCGGACCGGAACCTGACAGATTCCAGCTCGATCTGTTGTGAGTTTCGGCACGCGAGAACTCGTCGGAAATTGGATCCACACGCGTCCAGCCACCGTCCGACGCCTGGAGGACGCTGCAGGCTTGGCCCCGGGGCCTGGATGTCGGCCCCTGCGACCTCTCTCCCGCGACATAAACCCCTCTCAACCTCTACACTTAGTGATGTCGAGCTGAAGAGGGGAGAAGAAAAAAAAGAGTGGAAAGGAGAGAAATTGAGGCGAACCTGGGCAAGAGGAGCTCGGGGAAGCAAGGGGAGGCGTTCCTAGACGTGCCCCGAAGGTGTTCACGGTGTGAGGAGAGGCAGGGAACACACACGAGCTCGGATAAGCTCAAGAACATGTGAGTGGCTTAAGTTGAATTTGTGGGATCTCATTTTCAATGTTTAATGGTCCAATTCGAGATTTCCTTATGTGTTTGTGGCTTAGAACATGTCTAGGGATGAAAAACTATGTTTAATTGGCACTTAGAAGCAACTCCGAATCGATTAGGGTGAGAAAAATCGAGTTGAAATCGGAGAAAATCGCGAGGAAGAAGTTCTAGTCCCGGTCCGCCGGACCACGCGTGGTCAGCTCTGGACCAGGACTGGAAAACACGTGCAGTCCGCCGAGCCAAGGAAGAGAAGGCGGACCGAGAGAAGAGCACGCCTGGTCCGCCGGACCAGAACCTGGTCCGCCGGACCAGACGTGTTCCGAGGAGACGCGCACCGCCGGACCAGAAGAAAGGAGGTGGACCGGAGAAAAAAAAACACGTCTGGTCCGGGGCTGACCAGTTCTGGTCCTTCGGACCAGACGTGTTCTGAAGCCTCACGGGCCGCAGCGAACGGACCAAGAAGAAGGACACGCCTGGTCCGGGGCTGACCAATCCTAGTCCGCCGGACCAGACGTGTCGGAGTGAAGACACTCAGACGGAACAGAAGGAGCTGACCGAGAGAGAAGAAGCAGGCTGGTCCGGGGCTGACCAATCCTGGTCCGCCGGACCAGGCCTGTTTCCCTCTCTCGGATCGACGGACCCAGACGGAGCGGACCAGGGGAAGAAGGAGAACTGGTCCGGCTGACCAGAATTTGGTCCGCCGGACCAGGCTCAGAAACTTGGAAGAAATTTTTAAAAATTAACCGGGAAAGAGGAACGGCCAACGGGGTTGGCCCGGGCCCGGTCAGACTTCACGATGGATGAATCAACCCCCGCCGGAGGACAAAGCATCACGATTGGGATCAATCGAACCGAGTTTTCGCCAGGACGTTGTATGGCGTAGTGAGATGTGTGATATCAAATTGTGAGTGATCGTTGCGTGATTGCTGTGGGTAGAATTGTATGGCGTAGAACGGTAATCCGGTAGGGACCGGATACCGTGATACGTGTGATTGTACTATGGGAATACTGCACGTTGTGTGCCATCTATGTAGCTTGCTCGTGCGTACGAGTTAAGCGTGATTGTGTTTGTGGATGGTTGTGGACTCAACCATCAAACGTCATGGACTTGACGGGCGTTTGAGACGCATTTTTAGTCGTGTGCGACACGACGGCCAACGTCATGGACTTGACAGGCGTGGACTCGCCCCTAGTCATGGATTTGACTAGGGTATATGGCTGGACCCTATGGTGGACTCCATACAGGTATGTTTACATTCCGTTGTGTCATGGATTTGACATCGGTAGTCACGAGAGTGACATGCGCAGGAGACGCGCAGGATCGCATGTGATGCGATGGCCAACGTGGAGGCGCCCCTAGTCATTGAGAACGGGATTCCCGGGTTGAACCCGGGCTACTCACTAAGCAGTTGTGCTTAGCCCTCGTGTGTTGGTTGTAATGCTCTAGGATGATCCATGATATGACATTTTACTTTGTACTGATTCATTGATTTATGAATGCATTATTTTTCCGTTATACGATTAGTATGTTTGTTGTATTTCGGTATCCTTGAATCATTATAGAATGATTCTAAACACCCTGGTCAGTTATCATTGTGGGAACAATGATGAATTAAGACTAGCATGAGGTGTGATCGATGCATTGGATGCATATCACAATCATGGGTACTCGTTGTGAACGAGTGACTAGTTGACCCGCATGAGATTGTCATATGGACAGAGTCATGACTTGAATCTCATACAGCGGTTCGTTTGTGGATCCTCACACCTGAGATGTCTAGAGTATCTGATATGAGGAGTGGCGTGTCTTGACTGCGTCAAACGTCGTCTTTAACCGGATGATTATAACGGCGTTGATCAGATACGTTCACGAATCATATGGAGATAGTAGACATGCAATATG
>NW_010966923.1:66407-70976 GCF_000463585.1 Tarenaya hassleriana
GGTGATTTAGAACAGGCCCTGGATCGAAATAAACTTCAAGTCTCATCGAGAACGAGGTAAGTAACGATTCCCTCGGTGATATACACGATCTTTCGGGTTTTGTGAGTTTGGTTGCGTGTGACGTTTGACTAGGTTTAGATCTTTCTTCCGCTGCATGAAACCTAGTAAACCAAACCCTAGATCGATATGATCGCATGCTAGGAACCCGTAGATAACACCAACAGTGGTATCAGAGCCTGGTTCCTCTGTATATCACCGTGCCTGTTGCATGATTGCATGATTTAATCGTTAAATTGCATGTAATCATTGAATCTATGCATGTTTAATGATATTTGTGATTGTTGAATGATGCATGGATGGTATGGAGTCTGGGACGGGTTAACGGTGCGTCGAAACCGGGACAAAACCCTAATTTTCGAAGCCGAAAAATCTGTTCCGAATCTGATTTGTCCGCGGTCAGCCGGACCAAGAGTTGGTCAGCCGGACCAGCAGACAGATCAGATTCCGGACCGCGTGTTTGGTCAGGAGGACCAAAGTTCTCGCTAGTCAGCCCCGGACCAAGAGTTGGTCCGAGACGAACACGGGTCCGAGACGAAGACCGGCGGACTGACCAAGGAAAAGGACCGAGTTGGTCCGGAGCTGACCAAGTTTGGTCAGCCCCGGACCAAGACCAGATAGTCTGCGCTCCGATTGCAGGTCAGCCGGACCAAGGAAACGGACTGAGTTGGTCCGGAGCTGACCAAGTTTGGTCAGCCCCGGACCAAGCTCAGTTTTTGAACTGTCCGATTCCTTGTCAGCTCGGAGCAGGAGAAATAGACTGAGTTGGTCCGGGGCTGACCAAATCTGGTCAGCTCCGGACCAAGCTCAGAATTTCTCCGAAAACGGACAAAACGGCGAACCAAAGAAGCTGACCAAGGTCAGTCCGGTGGACCAGATTCTGGTCAGCTCCGGACTGGACCTCAGACACTTCTCAAGTCCGAAATTTTGTCCTCTTCCTCATGATTAATCTCAAGCTATTACCGCCCATTAGTAGAGCAACTGTCAAGGCCTCGATCGTCATGGTTACGGGTCATGCCCTAGCTGAGCGTGCCTGATTATCTTGGTGAGGCAGTATGGAGAAATCGTGATTCTCATAGCTCGAATATGGTTGAGCTTGAATTGGGTTATCAAGTCGGACTTGGACCTGATGGTAAGGATGGGATGAGGAACATGCAGTGATAGAGTATCACTATCCCATACTCATCTAGGAATCACATAGGATGTGATTGACAATGTGTTGTCTACCTAAATAGCATGTTTTTGAGCGTCATGCCCTAGCTGACTCAAAAACATGTGAAATATGGATCCTAGCTCACTTAGAAACTCATTGAGGGTGTTTTTCTTACTGGGAGCCTGTCACATTGCATCTATTGTCTGTGTTAGTATGCGTACTAAGCGACTTGCATATTTTCTGTCTGTTAGTCTGTCTTTTTCTGTAGAACATATCTGTTGCAGGAATCTGGTTTATCTCACCATGCGATCTATCCTTATGAAGGATAAGCCTCTGACCACGGCTTCTAGATCGATCATTGATGCTTATTGGAAGCATGAGGATGATGATCTGGACGTGTCCAGCTTGATGCTTGGTGCTGGAAGAAGCCGTTCCTGAGGATGAACCAGCGGCCAATGCTCCCAGGGCTGTTCGAGATGCTTACCATAAGCACATCAATGATAACCGGACGTGACCTGCCTGATGCTCGGATCAATGTCGGTTGAATTGCATAAACAACTCGAAGGAACTGATGCCTTCGAGATGCTCGAGCATCTCAGGACTATGTTCGAGGAACAGGCGAGGGTCGAATGATTTAACGTCCTTAAGAACCTGGTCAACTGTAAGATGACCAATGGTTCACCCGTGAGTACTCATATCCTCAGGATGAAGGGTTATCTAGAGGATCTTGACAGACTAGGGTTGGATGTTAGTTGTGAATTGGCTGTAGACCTAGTTCTTCAATCCCTGCCGGATAGTTTTGACCAGTTTGTTATGAACTATAACATGCATGGGATGGAGAAGGAGTTGACCGAGCTACATGGGATGTTACGATCGGCCGAGCAAAACATCAAAGTCGAGAAAAGTGTCCTAGTGGTTGGAAAGAGTTCCAACAAAAGGAAGCGTTCCAAGAGCAAGAAAGACAAGGGCAAGACGGTAATTGTTGCCGCCGAGCCTAAGTCTAAGGCTGAGAAGGGAGAGTGTCATTTCTGCCATGCCATTGGGCATTGGCCCAGAAACTGCAAACTCTACCTGGAAGATCAAAAGAAGAAGAAGCTTGCAGAAGCTTCATCTTCAGGTATCTTCGTTATAGAAGCTAACTTGTTTAATTCTACATCTTGGGTATTAGATACCGAATGTGCCTCACACATTTGTGGAAATGTGCAGGGCCTGAGAAGAAGTAGGCAGCTGGCAAAGGGAGAAGTGGATCTCCGCGTCGGGAATGGAGCAAAAGTTGCTGCGTTGACTGTCGGGATTTATGATCTTACTTTACCTTCTGGACTTGTGTTAGAATTACATGATGTTGGGTTTTGGGCTACGGATTCCTAGCATGCGATCATATCGATCTAGGGTTTGGTTTACTAGGTTTCATGCAGCGGAAGGATAATCTAAACCTAGTCAAACGTCACACGCAACCAAAATCATCCGTAAAACCCCGTTTAATCGTGTATATCACCGTAGGAATCGAATACTTACCTCTTTCCTGAAGATCTGAAAGTAGCAATCGATCCAGGGCCTGTTTTAATCACCAAGAGCTGAAAGTACAGCTCCTCTACACGTATCCACACCGACGGGAAGGATTCCAAACGCTTTTGGAACTGATCTGCTAGGATCTGTGAAGTATATGAAGTGGGATCTAATCCCGGGAGCTAGAACTATGAAAGAAACGATTTCTTCTGAGTTTTTGCTCTGTTTTAGGGTTCTTTTCGTCTGTCTTAGGTTGAGGACGGCGTCCAATACCCTTCTTATAAGATAGGAACCCTAATCCTTGTGAAAAGAGACTTTTTCCGAGTATTGACTCGGTCCGAGTCAGAACTCTGACTCGGTCGAGTCAGAACGAATCAGCCCAAGCCCATTGTCAACTCTTGACTCGGCCCGTTTAGTATTGACTCGGTCCGAGTCAAAACTTTGACTCGACCGAGTCAAAACATCAGCCAAACCCAAAACACTTTCTGAGCTTCGGAACTGACTCGGTCCGAGTCAAGTACTGACTCGGTCCGAGTCAGAAGGCTGAAAACGTCCCGACACTCTGATTTGATCCGAAAACGATTTTTCCGACCAAATCCAAGTCTTCCTTTCCGAAACTTCACATATAAGTCCATCCCTAATGGTGTGTGACCCTGTAGGCCCATTCGCAGTGGCAGCACCCTCGAGAACCATTCCCGATCTACAAGTCATGGTTAGCCTCTAGCAAGACGCCATGACCACCCACGTTGAATTGAGTTAGAGGTGATCTAACCAAGGCAATAACAGCTCGAGTTCTGATCCTTTATCTCACGATATCATAAGTTGAACAAGGGCATGGTGTGAGCCACCCTTCAAGTTCAACCGCTTTCTCGTCTTGGCAAATCAACTAATAAAATAGATGCAACTTCATCTATAGCGTGGCCACGCATTTTCATAGTCCGACTTCCACGAGAGGGCCCAGCGATATCTCTCCTATTGAGGAGGTGACAAATCCCATATTGCATGTCTATTATCTCCATATGATTCGTGAACGTATCTGATCAACGCCGTTATAATCATCCGGTTAAAGACGACGTTTGACGCAGTCAAGACACGCCACTCCTCATATCAGATACTCTAGACATCTCAGGTATGAGGATCCATAAACGAACCGCTGTATGAGATTCAAGTCATGACTCTGTCCATGTGACAATCTCATGCGGGTCAACCAGTCACTCGTTCACAACGAGTACCCATGATTGTGAAATGCATCCAATGCATCGATCACACCTCAGGCTAGTCTTAATTCATCATTGTTCCCACAATGATAACTGACCAGGGAGTTTAGAATCATTCTATAATGATTCAAGGATACCGAAATATAACAAACATGCCAATCATATAACGGGAAGAGTAATGCATTCATGAACCAATGAATCAATACAAAGTCAAAATGTCATATCACGGATCATCCTAGAGCATCATAACCAACACATGATTGTTATTTTGTACATGCAATTAGCAGGAATATTATTTCGATTTCATGTTTGGATTCTGATGGTTTTCGTTTTGTCATTGAGAACAAAACTTTATCTATTTATAGAGGCGCTTTATTTTATGGTAATGGTTACCTGTTTAATGGCCTTTATATTTTGGATGATAAACCGTCTAGACACAGTTCAATCTATAACGTTAGTACCAAGCGGTTTAAGGCGAACGACTTAAACCCGACCTATCTCTGGCATTGTCGACTTGGTCACATCAACGAGAAACGCATGAAGAATTCGTCCGATCACTTAGGCAGGAAGATTACCTCGCCCTCTACACGTATCCACACCTCGGGATGGATTCCAACGATTGGAACTTGTCTGCTA
>NW_010966923.1:74958-78235 GCF_000463585.1 Tarenaya hassleriana
GGTGATTTAGAACAGGCCCCGGATCGTAATAAACTTCAAGTCTCATCGAGAACGAGGTAAGTAACGATTCTCTCGGTGATATACACGATTTTTGGGTTTTGCGAGTTTGGTTGCGTGTGATGTTTGACTAGGTTTAGATCTTTCTTCCGCTGCATGAAACCTAGTAAACCAAACCCTAGATCGATATGATCGCATGCTAGGAACCCGTAGATAACACCAACATCGTGGTTTACATTTTTCAGATCACGAGGATTACGCCTAGCGCCTCAGCAGATGACGACCCGAGAGAAGCAGCATCATGTACGGGATTTGTATTCGGAATCAAAGGACTCGTTGTTTTAACTTTTGTACGGTTGTATTATGAATACTCGGACGTGTGACATTTTGCGATACTAATCGCTTTGTATTTCCCGCTGCTACTCTGTTGATCAAAACTGTTTTTGTACTTCCGTAAATTTTGCTTTCGCGTTTTATTATTTTATTATTATTTCTATTTTTATTAAATTACGTTATATCGTCCATGTGTCACAACTTTTGGTATCAGAGCCACGTTCTTTCCTTGGGGAGGAATCGTGCTCATTACCTAACGGTTTAATACGAAAAATGTTTTCAAACCATGTCCGAAGAAAATCCTCACCTATCGGGGTCCGTACATCGATGATGCAGAATCGGTTGTCAGTTGCTAAACTGTATTAAATGTGGTGCAGTGAAATGGCGCCACAACGTGCTAGGATTGCAGCAAGGGCTGACGATGTGCCCGAACAGGCTCCACCGCCTAACCCCGGAGACGAAGGGTGGAGGGCTGAGTTTCGTCAATTCCAGGAGACCGTGTGGCAGCACCTGGCTGCTCACGCCCCACCACCACCCCCGGCAAGAGACCCGGAGCCGAGGAAGGAAGGACCACACCAGCCGCCGATGCCTGCTGCGATGGCAGGATACCTTCCTATCATCAAGGAGCTGCGGGCGATGCATACCCCGCGATTCGAGGGGTCGGTGAAACCGGAAGCTGCAGAGGAGTGGCTCACCCAGATATCTCAGGACTTGGAGTACCTGCAGTGCCCGTACCAGTATCGGGCTATGATTGCGAGCCATCACCTGTCGGGTCAAGCCCGACATTGGTGGGCGAAGGTGGTGCAGGAGGCACCAGCGGGACACCGCTTTACCTGGGAGGAGTTCCGACAGGAATTCGAGGCGAAATACTTCCCGCAACAGGACCAGAGTACCAGGTGGCAGAGTTCTTCATGTTGCAGCAAGGAGACATGACTGTCAGCGAGTACGAGGCGGAGTTTACCCGCCTACTGAGGTATGGAGGGCATCTGGTGCCCACCGAGGCGTCGAAGAACCAGAAGTTCATTGCTGGACTCCGACCCTACCTGCGGAGGAGGATCGAGATCCAGGAGTACCCGACGCTTAGTCGGTATATTGCCCAGCTGGAAAAGGTGGAACGTGGAGAGCAAGAGGAGAAGGAGGGGAAGATCCGTGAGCGGAGCCCCGCTGGGAGATACTTCGGTACGGGTTCATCCGGGAGGAACGCCCGGAGCAATGACCCGTGCAACAAGGGCAAGGCGCCCGTTGTTCGTGTCCCACCACCACTAGCGGCAAGGGGACCAGTGGTATGTTTCCGTTGCGACCAGCCTGGACACATTGCCTCACGTTGTCCGACGAGGACTACTGGACCACTGGCTCCGGCGCCAAGAGCCCCACGACCACCAGGCCAGGCGAGCAGACCACCTCGACCACCAGTGAGGACTGGAGCCACACCGAGAGTGTATGCTCTTGATGCCGAGCAGGAGATCCAGGAGGAAGAGGAGGAGGAGGCTCACCCTGGTGGAGCCGAGGCTGCCGCGATCTCAGGTACCCTATATCTCTGTGGAGTTGCCTGTTATACGTTGTTTGATACCGGAGCGACCCATAGTTTCCTGAGTGCGGGAGTGGCAGAGAGGCTTGAGACGGGAGAGATAGAGCCGAGGAGTGATTTCACTGTGCGCATACCAACCGGAGAAACATTAGCAGTGCACGGGATCCTGAGAGGCATACCCCTTGAGGTTTGCGGTCGCCTATTAGCCGCAGATCTCATTGTGGTACCCATCGGAGGTTTCGACATCATTCTGGGCATGGATTGGTTGATGAAGTACCAAGCCTACATTGATTGTCCCAAGAGGACAATCTAGTTTGCGGATGAATTCGGAGGGTTCGAGTTCTGAGGTCGAGGAGCGCCGGCAGCGGACCCGATCATCTCGGCGCTGAAAGCCGAGAAGATGATCAGGAAGGGCAACGAAGCATTCCTGGTAGTCATTACAGCTACCGAGGAATCGGAGAGGAGACTGGAGGATACGCTTGTTGCTCGGAAGTTCCCTGATGTGTTTCCCGAGGATCTGCCAGGGCTACCACCGAGTCGGGAAGTTGACTTCATGATATACGCCACGGGCTTGCGGAAGGGCTGTTCCCGGAGAGAGTATGGACTAGGCTCGACCACCGGCCAAAGGGGCACTCGAATTCGATCTAGTTCGGGAGATGAATGGTTAAGGGATGGATGGATTCCGGGATCAATCTCTGATCAGATTTGATACTCGACTTAATCCCGAAACGAAGAGATGAACGAAGGATAGAAGTTGGATTCGGACAAACCAAATCGACCCTCGGACGAACCAAGGTTGAATCTCGGACGAACCAAGAACGGAACTCGGACAAACCAAGCTAGAATGCTCGACACGAAGTGGAGAGAATTCTGGAAAATAATACTTAGATTGAAAAATGATCAAAGGTGTTTTCAAATGAGTCTACATGGGTTTTTAAAGAAGGATTACAACAACTAGAATCTTAAATGCAAGTCTTCATGCAAGGCTGCAGAATTTTCGCCATTAATGAGGTAGGTGGGAGTGTACTAGCTGTTGGAGAAGTTAGCTTGCCTTCCAAGATGCTTCCTTTGAGTGTTGTCTTGAGGTTGAAGCAATCTATTCTTGGCAAGCGAGGATAAGTCGGGTCTTGTTCTTTCCGAACGTAAAGAGGCACGCATCTCCGTCGTTTGGCCCGTTCACTACATGAGACACGAAGGCATTGAATTGTTGCCGGAGTGTTCGTGTCTTGGATCGTGTAAGGGGAGGATCCATGCGAATCGGGATTGGAATCGTGTACGGTTTTGGTGCTGCCATGTTCGGTTCCTTGCTCGTTACTTGGTTAGGCGGGTCCTCCTTTTCCGGTTCAGCTCCTAGCTCTGGTGCAGCTCCTAGCTCCGGTGCAGCTCCTAGCTCCGGTGCAGCTCCTAGCTCCGAGTATG